>NW_027596176.1:415000-719423 GCF_964194155.1 Cetorhinus maximus | reverse complement strand
ACACAGAGAGAGACACACTGGGAGAGAAAGAGAGACAGAAAGAGAAATGGAGAGAGAAAAGGCTGGGAGAGAAAGAGAGAGAGAATGGGAAAAAGAGGAAGATAGAGACTGCGAGAGAAAGAGAGAGACTGTGTGAGAAAAAGAGAGAGAGAAAGAGAGAGACTGAGAGGAGAAAGAGAGACTGTGAGAAAAAGATTGAGGGATTGGGAGAGAAAAAGAAAGCGAGAGAGAGGCTGGAAGAGAAAGAGAGAGAGAGAGAGAGGCTGCGAATGCAAGAGAGAAACTGGGGGAGAAAGAAAGAGAGACTCGGAGAGAAAGAGAGAAAAGCAGAGACTGGGAGAGAATAAGAAAGAGGGAGCCTGGAAGGGATAAAGAGAGAGAAGAGACTGTAAGGTAAGGAGAAACAGAGAGAATGGGAGAGAAAGACAGAGAGAGAATGGGAGAGAAAGAGAGAGAGAGACTGGAGAGAAAGAGAGAGAGAGACTGGGAGAGAAGGAGAGAGAAAAAGAGAGAGGGAGAGAAACAGGGAGGAGAGGAGAAGAGAGACTGCGAGACAACGAGGGAGAGAGAGTGGAAGAGAAAGAGAGAGACTGGAGAAAAGAGAGAGAGTGAGACTGGAAGAGAAAGAGAGAGACTGGGAGATAAAGAGAGAGAGAGAGAAAGAGAGAGAATCAGAATCACAGAATTGTAACAGCTTGGTGAGGAGCTCCTTCTCTCCATTGTGCTGTACTGGCTCTCTGAATGAACAATTCGCTCGGTGCCCATTCCACCACCTTCTCCCTGTAACTCAGCACATTTTCCCTTTTCAGATAACAGTCTAATTCGCTTTTGAATTCCTCAATTGACCCTGTCTCCCCCCACATTCTCAGACAGTGCATTCTAGATCCTAAACACTCGATTGACCCTGTCTCCCCCACACTCTCAGACAGTGCGTTCCAGATCCTAACCACTCGACTGACCCTGTCTCCACCACAATCTCAGACAATGCGTTCCAGATCCTAACCACTCGATTGACCTGTCTCCACCATACTCTTAGACAGTGCATTCCAGATCCTAACCACTCGATTGACCCTGTCCCCACCACATTCTCAGACAGTGCATTCCAGACCCTAACCATTCGATTGACCCTGTCTCCACCACACACTCAGACAATGCGTTCCAGATCCTAACCACTCGATTGACCCTGTCTCCCCCATAGTCTCAGACATTGCGTTCCAGATATTAACCACTCGATTGACCCTGTCTCCACCATACTATCAGACAGTGCGTTCCAGATTCTAACCACTTGATTGACCCTGTCTCCACCACACTCTCAGACAATGCATTCCATATTCTAACCACTCGATTGACCCTGTCTCCAAACACTCTCAGACACTGCATTCCAGTTCCTAAGCAACCGATTGACCCTGTCTCCGCCACACTCTCAGACAGTGCATTCCAGATCCTAACCACTCAATTGACCCTGTCTCCACCACATTCTCAGACAGTGCATTCCAGATCCTAACCACTCGATTGACGCTGACTCCCCCATACTCTCAGACAGTGCGTTCCAGTTCCTAATCACTCGATTGACCCTGTCTCCATCATACTCTCAGACAGTGCGTTCCAGATCCTAACGACTCGATTGACCCTGTCTCCACCACATTCTCAGACAGTGCATTCCAGATACTAACCAATCGATTGACCCTGTCTCCCCCACACTCTCAGACAGTGCGTTCCAGATCCTAACCACTCGATTGACCCTGTCTACATCATAATATCAGACAGTGCATTCCAGATCTTGACCACTCGACTGACCCTGTCTCCCCCACACTCTCAGACAGTGCGTTCCAGATACTAACCACTTGATTGACCCTGTCTCTCACCACACTCTCAGACAATGCGTTCCAGATCCTAACGACTCGATTGACCCTGTCTGCATCACACTCTCAGACAGTGCATTCCAGTTCCTAACCAACCGATTGACCCTCTCTCCGCCACACTCTCAGACAGTCCATTCCAGATCCTAACCACTCAATTGACCCTGTCTCCACACTCTCAGACAGTGCGTTCCAGATCCTAACCACTTGATAGACACTGTTTCTGCCACGCTCTCAGACAGTGCGTTCAGATCCTAACCACTCGATTGACCCTGTCTCCCCCACACTCTCAGACAGTGCGTTCCAGACCTTAACCCCTCGCTGCCTGATTGTTTCTCTCATGTCTTCATTGCTTCTTTTGACAATGTCCTTATATCTGTGCCCTCTCGTCCTCGATCATTTCACCAGTGGGAACATTTTCTCCATATCTACTCTATCCAGTATCATCATGGTTTTGAAAACGTATATCAAATCTCCTCTTTCCTCTCTGAAAAACAGTCCAATCTAGCCAATGTACCTTGAAAAGTTTCTCACTACTGGACTATTCTAGTGAATCTTTTCTGTGCTCTCCCGAATGCCTTCACACCCTAACTGTGTGGTGCCCAGCACTGGATGTATAACTCCAGCTGAGCCTGAACTAGTGTCTGATACATGTTCAACATAACCTCCTTGCTCTTGTGCTGTATGCCCTTATTAATAAGGCTGAGGATAGTGTATACTTTATTAACCACACTCTCAACCTGCCGTGCCCCCTTCAATGAATGAAGCACATATACACACAGAACACTCTCTGCTGCTGCACCCCCTTCAGATTTGTCCCCATTTACATACTTTGTCTGTCCATGCTCTTCATACCAAAGTGAATCACTACACCTTTCTCTGCATTGACCTTCCTCTGGCCACCCATTTCAGTAACTTGTCTCTGCCATTTTGAAGTTTTGCGCCATCCTCCTCACAGTTCACAATGATTCAAATTTGTGGATCATCCGCAAATTTTGAAATTGTGCCCTGTACACCAAGGTTTGGGTTATTAATGATTATCAGGAAAAGCAGGAGTTTCAACATTCACACCTGAGGAACTTCACTACAATTCTTCATCTCGCGCGGTAGAGAGAAATTCATTCACCACTACTCGCTGTTTCCTGTCACTCGGTTCTGTGTTGCTCCTGACCCTTTTCTTCCATGAGCTATAACTTTGCTCACAAGTCTTTTGTGCAGTGTTTTATCAGATGTCTTTTGGAAGCCCGTGTACACCACATCTAGAGCATTGCCCTCATCAACCTGCGCTGTTAATTCTTCAAGACAGTCCGCAAGGTGGTTAAACACAATTTCTCTTTTAAACATCCACGCTGGTTTTCCTTAATTAATACCAATTTGTCCATGTGTCTATTTCCTTTCTTCAGAATCAGTTTTCTACAAGTTTCCCCACCACCTAAGTCCATCCCGCCATTAGCCGGGATTATCTTTACACCACCCTTTTTTGGACAAGGATTTGACGTTTGAATATTCCAGCCCTCTGGCACCACCCCTGAGTCTAAGGAAAAATGAACATTTATGGCCAGTGTCTCTGCAATTTCCACTCTCACTTCCCTCAGTCTGGTTCTCGATTGTATTTTCTCACTGACCACTGACATTAAGCACAGCTTTTCTGCTTTAGCTTAATTTCTAATTCCGTTGTCAGACAGGGAGCTCTGGAATTTTGCCCTCCCTTTCCAGGGAATACCTATTGACTTTGTCGGAATTACCCCTTCTTCGAATGTAGCCCATTGTTCTGCTGCAGTTTCTCCCTCCAACCTTTGACTCCAATTTATTCGGCCCTGATCCATTCTTACCCCATTGACGTTCTATTTCCTCACAGTATTTTTAAAAAACATTTATTCTGTCATGTGATGTGGGCATCGCCAATCTCAGTGGATTGCCCAGATTTTATTAACTGAATTTAAATTCCAACAGCACCTTGGTTCACTCTTAACTGCCCTCAAATTGGTGTACGCAATTAGGGATGGGTAATAAATGCTGGGCCTATCCAGCGACGCCCACATGCCAGGAATGAATAAAAACAAAACCTGTCCTGTATCCGATGGTCAGAATAGTTAGTTAGATAGATGACAGACACGGGGTAAGCTGCCAGTACCCAGGTAAATGGTATATTGACAAGCTCTGAGGCACGGGGGCCGGGTCGTGGACCTGGTGAGGGGTCCTGGTGAGGGGTCCTTGTGAGGGGTCCTGGTGAGGGGTCCTGGAGAGGGGTCCTGGTGAGGGGTCCTTGTGAGGGGTCCTTGTGAGGGGTCCTGGTGAGGGTTCCTGGTGAGGGGTCCTGCCGATGTGCTGGTGAGGCGGCCGCTCCCATTGGGCAGCTGCCTTCTTCAGGTGGAAGATGGGCCAGAGGAGGATGAGGAAAATGGAGGGAAAACTTTCCAAACACTTCAGCCAGAGAGCGGGATGCTGTTATACCAAGCGACTGAGATCAACACGCTCTGTGAGCTGCCTGTTTATCCTCCAGGGTCAGTAAACTGCCCTCAACTGTTACCGGGCAGATACTCTTTATTTTCTGTGTGTGCGCATGTTTGTGTGTGTGTGTACGTGTGTGTGTGCACGGGTGTATGTTTGTGCCCCTTTGTGTGTCTGTGTGTTATCCCGTGTGTGTGTCTGTGTGCGTATATGTGTATATGTGTGTGTGGGTGTGTGTGTGTATTTTTGTGTGCCTTTGTGTGTGTGTGGGTGGGTGCGTTCATGTGTTTGTGCGTGTGCGTGCTTTTGTTTCTGTATGTATGTGCGAGTGTTTGTGTGTGTGTGAGTGTGTGTGTGTGTGTGTGTGTGTGCGAGTGCGTGTGTGTGCGAGTGTGTGTGTGTGTGTGTGTGAGAGTGTGTGTGAGTGTGAGTGTGTGTGTGCGAGTGTGTGTGTGCGAGTGTGTGGGTGTGAGTGCCTGTGCCTTTGTGTGTGTGTATCTGCCAGTGTCTGTATGGGTGGTATTTTATGCAGTCCACAGTAGCAGGAAAAGCGTGGTGAGGGTGAATCTTTAGGCGGGATGATAAATTTAGATTTGGGGACGGCGTGTTGGAATGCAGCGATGAAGACAGTGTCGTCTTTGTGGAATATGGATATTTACACCGGCCTGTGGCGGGTTTCTACATATAATATATTTACATGACATGGATACTCATTAGCATGAAACAGTTTCAAATTAAGGTCCACATTCAATATACAGTGCCCAGTATTCCAGGTCTGATCACATCAGAGTCGTTGACAATAAAAGTGAGATTTTCCTATTCTTGTTCCATACTCCGTGCTACAAAGGCCAACAGACCATTAGCCTTCCTAATTGCTGGCTGCATCGGCAAGTTAACTTTCTGTGCTTTGTGTACGAGGATGCACAATTCCCTCTGAACTCCAGTATCCTGATTTTAATCCATTCTTCACACTAAAGTGAATAACCTCCCAATGCTCGATGTTCTATTCCATCCACCACTTATTTACCCGCTGAATTCACGTCTCCAAATGCCTTTGTGTGTCCTCCTCACAGCTCACAGTCAACCCATAACACTGGAAAGCTGATAATCCGGGTGACTTTTCTTTTGAAAAATATACTTTATTCATAAAATATCTGGAAGAACATTCCAAACAATTTCAAAATCACCCTCACAAAAGTACAATTAGACTCAACTTTTACACATGGATCACAAGGTGCATCAATACAATCAATGAATATTACAATCATTTCAATCTGGTCAATGCAGACAATAAAACAATGGGATTGGTGTTATCAACATACATCATGTTGCACTCTGAGGTGCTTCAATACAATCATAATACAATTAATATTCAATGCAGACATTCATTGTGAGCTGTGCAGCCCGAGGGGCTCTCAACAGTTCCTAGCCGCTCGGTGCACTGTGGGCAGAAAGGTCTTAGACAGCGACCTTTCACCATTGCGCCTTTGCAGCAGCTGCCCCAAGCAATAGTGCGTCCCCAAGCACGTAGTCCTGGACCTTGGAATGTGCCAGTCTGCAACACTCGCTCGGGGACAACTCTTTGCGCTGGAAGATCAACAAGTTTCGGGCAGACCAAAGAGCGTCTTTCACCGAGTTGCTGATCCTCCAGCTGCAGTTGATGTTTGTCTCAGTGTCTGTCCCTGGGAACAGCCCGTAGAGCACAGAGTCCTGTGTCACAGAACTGCTCGGGATGAACCTCGACAGAAACCACTGGATCTCTCTCCAGACCTTCTCTGCAAAGGCACAATCCACAAGGAGGTGAACAATGGTCTAATCCCCACCACAGCCACCTCGAGGGCAACGTGCCGAGGGGCTGAGACTCCTGGCGTGTTGGAAGGATCTGACAGGGAGGGACTTTCTCACCACCAACCAAGCTATGTCTTGGTGCTTGTTGGAAAGTTCTGGCCATGAGGCATTCTGCCAAATGACTTTGATAGTCCGCTGGGGGAACCATCCCACAGGATCCACCTTCTCCTTTTCCCTCAGGGCCTCTAAGACGTTACGTGCTGACCACTGCCTCATGGACTTGTGGTCAAAGGTGTTTCTCTGCATATATTTTTCCACGAGGGACAGGTGGTCCGGCACAGTCCAACTACTTGGACCGTTCCGCGTCAGCGTGGCCAGACCCATCCTTCGCAACACCGGGGACAGGTAGAACCTCAGCATGTAGTGACACTTGATGTTTGCGTACCGAGGGTCTACGCACAGCTTGATGCAGCCGCACACAAAGGTGGCCATCAGTATGAGGGCGATGTTGGGCACGTTTTTTCCCCCTTTATCTAGAGGCTTGTACATCACCTCCCTGCGGACACGATCCATTTTCGAACTCCAGATAAAGCGGAAGATGGTTCCGGTGATCTCCATCGTTCAGGAGTGTGGAATGGGCCAGACCTGCGCCATGTACAGCAACAGCAACAGTGCCTCACACCTGATGACCAGGTTCTTACCCGCAATGGAGAGGGAACGTCGCTCCCACGTGCCCAGTTTCCTTTTCACCATAGACACTCGCTCAATCCAGTTTCTAAGACTTGCCCTGGTCCCTCCGAACCATATCCCCAGCACCTTCAGCCGTCAGCCCTGACAGTGAAGGGGACAAAGGATCGGTCAGCCCAGTTCCCAAAGAACATGGTCTCGCTCTTCCCACGATTTACCTTGGCTCCCGAGGCCAGTTTGAACTGGTCGCAGATGTGGATCAGTCTGGGCACCGACAGTGGATCCGAGCAGAAGACAGCGACATCGTCCATGTACAGGGAGGCTTTGACCTGAATGCCTCCACTGCCTGGGATCGTCACTCCTCTTATGCCCGGATCCTTCCTGATGGACTCAGCAAAGGTTTCTATGCGACACACAAACAGGACAGGGGAGAAAGGGCAGCCCTGCCTGACTACAGATTTAATCGGGAAGCTATCTGATTCCCACCCATTGATTGAGACTGCGCTACTGATGTTAGTTTAGAGCAGCTGGATCCAATTGCGAATTCCCTCCCCAAACCCCAATTTGGAGAGCACATCCAACATGTAGGTGTGCGATATTCTGTCAAAGGCCTTCTCCTGATCCAGGCTGATGAGGTAGGTGTCCACACCCCTGTCCTGTACATAGGCATTCGTATCCCTGAGCTGCGCGAGGCTGTCAGAGTTCTTCCTGCCCGGCACAGTGCAGGTCTGGTCAGGGTGGATCACCAATTCCAGAGCGGACTTGACCCGATTGGTGATGACCTTGGACAGAATCTTATAGTCCACATTCAACAGTGAAATGGGTCGCCAATTTCTAATTTCGTCCCTTTCCCCCCTTGTGCTTGTAGATGAGGGCGATGATGCCTTTCCTCATGGATTCTGACATGCTGCCGGCCAGGAGCATACTCTCGTACACTTCTAGCAGGTCTGGGCCAATCCAGTCCCACAGAGCTGAATACAACTCCGCCGGCAAACCTTCGCTTGCGGGAGTTTTAGTCTTCTCGAAGGACTCAAGGGCCTTAGTCAGTTCGTAAGGAGTTAGCAGTTTGTCCAGGCTCTCCCGTGTACTGTTGTTTAGACCTCCGTGATAGAGGATAGGAAGGACTGGGAGGCCGTGCTGTCTGTGGGCTTCACGTCATTCAATCCAGCATAAAAGGATTTGCTGATCCTCAAAATGTCGGACTGCAATGACTTTACTGAGCCGTCTTCTTCCTTCAGGCTGCTGATCACAGAGCTCTCTCTGTGTACCTTTTGGAAGATGAAAAGTGAGCACGTCTCATCCTGCTCCACAGAGTGGACTCTGGACCGGAAGATGATCTTGGAGGCCTCTGAGGCAAAGAGCGAGGATTGCTGGCTCTTCATCTCTTGGAGTTCCTCCTTGACATCGACCCCCTGCGACAACAGCCGGAGCAGGTTCTGCATGTTTTTCTGGAGTCGGGACATTTCCCTCTGTTCCTCTCTAGCTTTCTGGATGCCTTTGAGGATGAAAAACCTCTTGATATTTCCCCTGATCGCTTCCCACCAGTATGTCAGGGACTCAAAGAGGGGTTCCACGGTTCTCCAACCTTTGTAATCCTTCTTGAGCTCCTCAATGTTCTCTGGGTTCAGCAGCTGCACGTTTAGCTTCCATGACCCTCTGCCCACCCTCTGGTCTTCCGCTAAGTGACAGTCAGCCAGTAGGAGGCAGCGGTCAGAGAAGAACACTGGCTTGACATCGGTGGATCTGACTGTGAAAGCTCGGGACACAAACAGGAAGTCTATCCTGGAACGGATGGACCCGTCTGGCCGCGACCAGGTGTATCTACGCTGCGCTCCAACTGCAGGGTTGCTGAAGACGTCGTGCAGCTTGGCATCCTTAACTGTTTCCATCAGGGATCTGGACGTAGCGTCCAATATGCTGTCGGCCATGCCGGATCGTCCAGCCGCATCGATGATGCAGTTGAAGTCACCGCCCAGAATGACCGGCCTGGAGGTCGCCATCAGCAGTGGGAGCTGCTGAAAAACCTCCAGCCCACTCGGCCCCTTGTGATGGGGCGAACACATTAATTAACCGGAGTGGAGCGTTCTTGTACATTACGTCTGTTATGAGGAGGCGCCCGCCCACCACTTCCTTAACCTCGAGGACGGTGAAGTTGCCTCCCCGCAGCAGAATACCCAGGCCAGAGGAACGAGAGTCGTTTCCTCCCGACCAGATCGATGGCCCGTTGGACCCACCATGGTGACCATTGCTTGTAGGAGCTGAGGTGCGGTATCACACACTCCTGCACAAACAACAGGTCAGCTTTGACCTTGGCAAGGTAGTCCAAGGTCGCAACACATCGCGTAGTCGATTTAATGCTACGCACATTTATGGATACAATCTTTACACACATTTTAAAGCATTTGGTCTGCTCCTTCCTACCCATAGTGTTCACAAATTGCCTCGCTTTGGATGGGCTGAGGAAACTGTCCTGAACCTCCCCATTGGAGATGTTCTGCTCAGGTGGCATCTGAGGGTTGGTGCAGAGACCGGGATTTGAAATGTCCTCTGTTGGAGAAGCTTCTCCGATCCTGTCCCCCTCTGGGGCTTTGCTGCTCCCAGCTTCCCGGAGCTGGGGGTGCGCTGAGTGCCTCACTGCTCCCAGATTCCTGGGGCTGGGGTGCGCTGGCCTCTTCGGGTTGTGGGAAAAGTTGGGTGTTGCGTTGGTCTCCTCATTGTCTCCAATGTTCTGGAGCTCGGGTGTCTCGTCCTCCAACTCCCTAGAGCTTTGCCGCTTCTTCTGTAGGTTCCGCCCTTTCCCTTCTTCGTCCGAAGAGCAGCTGCGCTTGTCCTCCGTGTCGCAGGGGGGGGACGCCTCTTGCCACCTGTATGGGAAGTGGCTCGGTCCCTGCTTAGCCCCTTCTTCCTTCTGGATCTCTTCACCAGCTGCCACTCCCCCTGCTGATTTTCCACTGCTTCCTCCTCCTCGATTGATTCGCTCTGCTGAGGAGTGGGAGGTTCAGGGGGCAGTGCTGTTGATTGGCTGTCTGCTGCCTCAATCTTTTCCTCCACCTTGTCTCTCTCTGTGTCCTCCTTTGTCCCGTTGATCACACTGGGGGCCTTGGTGGTTGGAGTGTTGCAAGTGTCCTTGATATTAGTGAGACGAAGCATTTCCTCTGCTCCCCCCTCGTTGGCTTTTGCTGCCTGTGCATAAGTGAGGCAGCGTTTGGGGCATGTCCTGTAGAGGTGACCTGCCTCGCCACACAGGTTGCAGCACTTAGTCTGTTTGCAATCCTTTGTCTGATGCCCCTTCTTGTTTGCAGTTCATGCAGAGGGCAGCGCTGCAGTTGGCCACCACATGACCAGAATGGCGCATGAGCGACAAAGATTGGGGCTGCCCAGCGTAGACAAGGTAGCCACGGCTTCCCCCAATAGCGAAGATGGAAGGAGGGTGGACGATGGCTCCCTTACCGTCGGTCTTGAGCGTGACCTTAACCTGGCGTTGGCATATTCAAATCCCGAAGGCGTCTCTAACCTCGGTGCAGCTCCCAACCTTGTCGACGTACCCGGTGAGGAAGGTGAACACGTCGGCGACAGGGACGTGCGAGTTGTAGAGATGCACCGTCACCACCCGGTCCCGTTGCCACGGCAGAGCAAAGAGCGTCCTCCACCGTCAGGATCTTCATTTCCGGCTGGTCTCTCTTCTCCTCGAACACCTTCAGGAACTGGACGCCAGCTGCCACTCGCTTGAAAGTCACCTCGAAACATCCAAGGTCCTGCAGGGAGTAGATCTCCTCCGCTACAGATCCACACGCCCTTCAACAGGACCCGCTTGATGAAGAAGGCCCGATCCATGGGTTCCCCTCCTTCACTGTCCTTCACCCTCACCCGGACGGTGTTAGGTCCCCCATGGTATGGGGCTGGACTGGTTATAGCCATCGCTTCACCACTACACTTGATCTTAGCCAAAAGGCCGGGAAGCTGATAATCCTGGATACGTTACATTCGCACCCTACATCTGAGTCTCTGATGTATATTGTTAATCACTTTGGTCTTTGCAGCGCTCCGTGTAGAGTCCCAGTACTATCAGCATGCCAGATGTGAAATAGCTGCTTTATCCCAACTGAGATTTACCAGCAGCTCTTTTTTTTACATAAGTTTAACCTATTCCTTTAGCGACCTTATTTGAAATGTTCAATTGTAGGGCAAAAATTTAGATTGTGTAAATCTGTGACCCTCACTGACACATTCTACACTTTTAATGCAGAACTACAATTAATGAGGGCAGTCACATCCCTGAGAGCGACAGAGACAGAGTGTGTGTGTGTGTGTGAGAGAGAGAGAGGGAGAGGGACAGAGTGTGTGAGTGAGAGACAGTGAGGGAGAGGGACAGAGACAGAGAAGGTCTTCCATTCGATTTCTGAATGTTGTTTTCAAAATGTGTTTTTTTTTCCATTGAGCAGATCAGTTCTGCGTGAATAAGAAATTCCATGTTTTTTTGTTAGCTAATTGATGCGATCAGAATCGTCCAATAGATTCTCAGTGCTAAATACATGTTAACACAACAGGGAATTAACTCACTTTCGTGGTCTGCTTGTTCAAGTTTAAATAAAGTTGCAACTTCAAATTCCCCGAGGCACTCTCACAGGGTATAAATTAAAGGCTTTGGGAATGTATCGCCCCACAGTTTAATACAGAGAGATTGCCGGCTGCACGAAGGAACACATCACTTCACAGAGAATATGCTTGAAACATTTAACAGTTTCAAGAAAATATTTTACCTGATCCTGGCAATCATGGGTGTACTGGGTAAGCGGATGTGTGCATTGAATGTCTGTAAAACTGAATGTGAGCTGGTCTTTGATTCGATTCTGATACTCATAATGTTACATGTTAACCTAATGGTGGAGTTATCTAGACACCCGATCAGTGGTAGCATCTTCTACAGTCAAATAACCTCGATTATCTCTATCGATTCGTTCCATTGCTTCAACTGAAAATCAGGCGCTGCCAATAACTCTCACACTCAGTGAAATATCACCTTATGTTCTCCAGTGGAATATCAGGAGCTCTAGAATCAGTTCAGGCAACTCACAGAAAGACCATTATTGGGATTATCGACCCGTGTAGAACGGTAATCAGTGAGGGTCCGGTTGACAACATTCACCGTGTATTACAGGGAGAAGCTATCAATGTAGAATTGTACTGAGGATGGGTCACTATCGGAGGGAAATACCTGACCCCAGTCACTGTGTATTAGTGGGAGTATCTATCAGTGTAGAATTGTACTGAGTGTAGGTCACTAACCGGAAGGGATCACTTGGCAAATTAAGTTTAACACAGATAAATATGAAGTGGTACTTTTTGGTGGGGAAAACATTGAGGTCACTTATTACTTGGGGTGTGCACAGCTAATTGTGGGAGAGTAAGAAGGGGATCTCGCCATTCAAATAGACGGATCACTAAATGTTGTGTGGCAGATTAGCAGGACCATACACAAGAATTTATTTCAGAGGGAAAGAATTGAAAAGTTGAGCAGATATGCTAAACCTGTATCGAACCTTGATTAAACTACGTTTTGAGCAGTGGATACAGTTCTGGTCGGATATTATATCTAAAAAAGATATACAGGCACCGGAGAGGGTTGAGAAATGATTTACATGGATCATATCAGATATGCCTGGGTATAAATATCAGGAGTGGATTGACAGGCTTTGCCTTTTTCTCTTGGGATAAGAAGTCTGAGGGGTGCGGTAATTAGAAATGTAAAATGATGAACGATTTTGATAGAGTGCGTACAGAGAGAACATTTCTTCTTGTGCGAAGGGGCATAACCGGAAGTCATCCATAAGAGATAGTTACCAGGGATGCCGATAGGTGGTTCAGAGGGATCTGCTTCACTCAGGACCGGTGAGAATGTGCAAGTGGCTACCACACAGAGTGTTTGATGTGAGTAGTTTAAATTCGTTTAAGGGAAGCGTGACAAAAATGTGACGGGGAAAGGAATAGAGGGTTATTTTGTCAGATTTACGTGATGAAATATGGGAGGGTACTCCAGTGAATCAAAAACACTGAAATGAGCTGGTCAGGACGAATAGCCTGAGTCTGTTCTGTATGTCTGAAATAACAATTTTTAATGGTTCCTGGTCTGAATTTGTTAAACTCGGAATTGTGCAGGATGGTGATGGGTTGGTGCGGGATGAGGGTTTATATTTTCAAATATCAGCCTCTCATACTTTCCCAACCGACCTCTTTTGGTGCTTCAATCCATCCCCTCGTGTCCGTGTCAGACACAGGGTATGTTTGATCATTTCATTTCCAGTCTCTCTTCCCTTCTCCCTCTTACAGTTAATTTCCTGTCGTTTGTGATCCTGTCCCAGGGAAAGTGTGGCCTCTCCACTTGCACCACTCGCTACCTGGTGGCCATGGCAACGGCGGATCTACTGCTCGTTTTCACTTGATGTCATACTGTGGAGGCTCAGTTATTACTATTTCCCACAGTGTTTCCTGCACATCACCCCTCTGTGTAGTGTTGTCGCAGTCCTGATTCATGCAGCCACAGACCGTTCCGTCTGGTTCACCGTCATTTTCTCCTTTGAGCGATTTGTGGCCATTTGTTGCCAGAAGCTGAAAACAACATATTGCATTGAGAAAACTGCAGCTGTGGTTCTAGAAACAACCGGCGTTCTGCTCTTCTCAAAAAACACCCCACGCTACTTTACACATGAACCTGGAGAGATAATCGACAATGTACCCTGGTTCTGTTCTACAAAGCCTAGGTATTACACTGATCCCGGATGGGTGGGATTTGACTGGTTTGATACAATTTCAACCCCACTGCTCCCTTTTGGTTTAATCCTGTTGATCAACGCTCTGACAGTCAGACACATTTTAGTGGCTAGTCGGGTACGTAAGGGGCTGAGGCGTCAGAGACAGGGAGAGAACCGCAGTGACCCAGAAATGGAGAGCAGGAGGAAGTCTGTGATTTTACTCTTCACCATCTCCGGCAGCTTCATACTCCTGTGGTCGGTGTATGTTATAGAATTCTTGTATTACACCTGTACAGGAACGGATCTCAAAGATTACACCGATCCCGAATATATATTTGGGCAAGTCGGGTATATGCTGAATAATCTCAGTTGCTGCACAAACACATTTATTTATGGGGTGACTCAGTCCAAGTTCAGAGAACAGGTCAAGAAGGTGGTGAAATATCCACTTACACCCATTGTTCAATTAATGAAGAAGGAAAACATCTGAGAAAAGCCCAGGTGCGGCTCCCAGGGTTTCCAGCCCATGAATGGAATATTTATCCACAAACTCCCAATAGTTCCAGGGCAGAGTCAGTGAACCATGGGGGAGGAGCTGACGTCTGCAGGGCTGGACCCAAACCTCCCGCCTCCTCAGATTCTGCCTTCAGCCAATCAGGGAGCTCCAGCCGCGGATTCGTAGCCGACTTCAGCCAATCAGGGAGCTCCAGCCGGCGGTTGGCAGCCGCCTCAGGCAATCAGTGAGCTCCGGCCGGCGATTGGCAGCCGGATCAGCCAATCAGGGCTCTCCGGCCAGCGATTGGCAGCCGCCTCAGGCAATCAGACAGCTCGGGCTGTGACCGACCTCTGCTTCCACCAATGAGAAGGCTGTTCCCGCCACGTGACAGCCGCCTCAGGCAATCAACGATATCCTTCCGGGCGTGCCAATTGGCCCCAACCAATCACGCAGGCCAATCCGATCCCTGCATCCCGCGCGGCCTACAGGCCAATCAGAGGGGGGGTGGTGAGGTGCGACTGAGAACTGGCCCGACCAATAGAAAGTGCGAGCTACACCCACCCTGTCCAATTGGAGACGACCGGTGCCTGAATGACAGCTGCTTCATCCATTAAGATGTTTTTATCTCTGTGTTTAATTAACTGCGACCACTCTTCAAGAAATGCCTACCTTGAAGAAGTGCTGCTCTGCTCTCCGACAGGATTTTCGTATCTGTCTTCTGCCTTTTTCACCTTCATTGCTTTCCATTTCTCTCCTGGTGTTTGACAAGGTGTTTACTAAAACCCGCTTTCACAGCCATATTTCTTTTCTCAGTGACTGTCTCCGTCTCCGACTCACCCCACGTGGATTTCAACTGAAATCCCATCCCTCTTGTTTCGAACCCGCCCAGGATTACAGGTATCACCGGGACATAAAACGTTTCTCGGACTGCTGTTCCCGTCGCATTCTGATGTCCACACTCAGTGCCATGCGCCGCCGTATGAACACACTCGACCTCTCCCTCCAGCAGCACCGCTGCACCCTTTTTCAAAGCTGCGCGTGCCCCCAGTTTCATTTTATTCCAACACAAACTGGAGGAACAGCACCTCATCTTCCGACTAGGTGCTTTACAGCCTTCCGGACTGAACATTGAATTCATCAACTTTAGATCTTGAACTCACTCCTCCATCCCCACCCCCTTTCCATTTCTTCCCCCTCCCTTTTGTTTTTTCCAATAATTTATATAGATTTTTCTTTTCCCACCTACTTCCATTATTTTTAAATCTATACCTGTAATGCCCTGGCAGTCTTTTCACCTCACCCCCACTAGAGCTGTACCTTGAGTGTCCTGCCATCCATTCTTAATTAGCACATTCTCTTAGATATTATCACCATCTTTAACACCTCTTTTTTCCTTTGTCTGTGACATCATTTGATTATCTTCTCCTATCACTGCTTGCTTTTCCCAACAACCACCGCCCCCCCAACTTCCCTCCCCCCCACCCCACCCCCACCTTAAACCAGCTGATATTTCACCCCTCTCCTAATATTGCTCAGTTCTGTTGAAGGGTCATGAGGACTCGAAACGTCAACACTTTTCTTCTCCGCGATGCTGCCAGACCTGCTGAGTTTTTCCAGGTAATCCTGTTTTTGTTTTGTCATCCAATCAGAGGGCCGTCCTAGCCCATGCACCCCCCCACCCTCACCAAAGACACAGTGTGATTGACAGTCCCGCAAGCCAATCCGTGGGTGCCCTTGAGGCTTGTGAACCAATCGTGATTGCAGCCCTGGAGTGGAATTCCCACAGGGTCACCACCCAGCGTCATGACGTCATGTCGCCCGCTCTTGACGGGAGCCGGGAGTAACGCCTCTTAAAGCAGAGACATGCTGAGGAATTAGGGTCGGGCAACTATATTTCCCTGACGTTCAGAGGGTGAGAGAAGAGGGACCCAGGGAAGAGCCACCACCAAATAAAATAGCAGAATCACAGAATTCTTTAAGCTGTTACGACCAGTCCACAGGCGAGGTTGCCCCAATTTCTTATAATCCCAGAGGAGGGACCCCAAGTTGTTCTGTTCCTGGGTGTGGAGGGACCAACTGGCTCCCATTCCTTAATCAACCCTCTCGGTTGCTGCTTTAAAAGGTCCCCTTCCCTCTTGGTACCTTTCCCAGTTCAAATGTATTTATGTTTTAAAAAGGAGCCAATTTAACCAGGGTCTCTTGAGTTAAAGAAAGAGTGAGCATATTAATTAATATAAGGAGTGAAAAAATAATATCAATGCAACACACACACACACACACACACACGGATTAGAAATGAGTCTTGAGTCCAAAAGTAAAAATTAAGTAATATATATGAATGAGCCTTTGCCTTGTCCGTGAGGTGAAGCGTTGCCGCCGTTAGGTTGGGTGATTCCGGTAGAGTTGACTTTGCCAGTTATGCAGTGGGTTTGGGTATTCTCAGCGCTGCACGTTGGCTTTAAGGGGTTGTCCTGCTCCCCGTTTCCGCTGTGGCTTTGCTGATTGTGACTTGGTCCCTGCGAACAGATAGAAAGGACTTCTTTACCCGCAAGTGCAGGGATGCCTGGTTGATGTTCTTCAGCTGTGACCTTCACAGCACATCCTCCCACACCAGGCCAGGAACATCAAAACTAGCACACAGCGAACAGGGTAGCAGTTGGCTTTTTAATCCCTTTTCTTGTGTATTCCTGGAAGGGAAAAAAAGTGATTTGCCCAGAAACGGGCTTTTTTTAACTCAAATCTTTTCCGCAGCCTGGGAGGAAACTCAAAGGAAATGGTTGCTGCTGGGATGGTAATCGATAGTTTATTTGCTTTTCATCTCCTCCTTTGAAGTGCCTCTGTCTGATGTAGGCTTTGACAATTTGTTGGTTGGTGTGACACTCTATTCTCTGGATAGTTGCCCAAGTGTAATCCACATAGGAATTTCCCAGGAATGAGGGATTTACAGTCTCGGACAACTTTTGCTTATAGGTCCTTTTTCAAAAAGCACATTCCTTACGTAAAAGCTCAATATGTCCATAAGTAATTTGCGGTCATGATCCATGGTGATTTCAAGGTCCATAATGATGCCATTCGGCCCATCGCATATGCACCGGCTTCCCGATGAGCAGTTCAGTTGTTGACATTGTCGCACCTCCTCTTTGTAACCCAGCAGATAACAGTCTAATTCCCACTTAAATGCTTCAATAGGACCTGCCTCTACCACACTTTCAGGCAGTGATTTCCATTCCTTAACTACTCGCTGTGTGAAAACATTTCTCCTCACATCGCTTTTGCCTCTTTTGCTACTTACACCCAATCTGTACCCACTGGCTTCTGGACCTTTCACAGGTGAACAGTTTCTTATGGAAGACTCTCCACTTGCCTGGATGAGTGCAGCTCCAACAACACTCAAGAAGTTCAAAACCAGCCAGGTCCGCTTGATTGGCATCCCATTCACAAACATTCATTCCCTCCACCACCAACGCACAGATGCAGCAGTGGGTGTACCATCTACAAGATGCACTGCACAAACTCACCAAGCCTCCTTCGACAGCACCTTCCAAACCCTCAACCTTTAGAACGTAGAAGGACAAGGGCAGCAGACACATGGGGAACACCACCACGTGGAAGTTCCCCTCCGACCCACTCACCATCCCGACTTGGGAATATATTGGCCGTTCCTTCACCGTCGCTGGGTCACAATACTGGAACTCCCTCCCTTACAGCGCTGTGGGTGTACCTACACCACAGGGACTGCAGTGGTTTAAGAAGACAGCTCACCACCACTTTCTCAAGGGGCAAATAGGAATGGGCAATGACTGAACCCCTCACCAGCAATGCACACATCCAATGAAAGAATAAAGATCGGAAAAGAGCTACTGTCTTTCCAAATTACCCCACAACCCATGTTCTTGTACTCCATGCACATATTAATGAAACCCAGGTAAGCTTCACTGGGCGCACTCTCAACCTGCCCTGCCGCCTTCAATGACTCTGGCACATGTACCCCCAGGTCCTTCTGCTCCTGCACCCCTTTTACAGTCGCACCCTCTATTTTATACGATTATACCAAATTGATTCACTTCACATGTCTCTGCGTTGTACTTCACCCGCCCACTGACCGCACATTGCACCAACTTGCCCGATGTCCTTTTGAAATTGGGGACAGTCCTCCTCACAGTCCACAGCGCTTCCAATGTTACTGGCATATAAGCTCCAAGTCAGAACTGCCTGCAGTTTTCACCCCACGTGGTGTTTACAAGCCCCATATAAAAATGAGTTGCAAGTTTGTATTCTGTGTAATGATCAAAATGTCCAATTCACAATTCGCAGTCACTTTACCCCTCGGAGTGTTGGCTGCCAAGCTCACTTTAACAAGGAAGATCTAAGTGCAGACCCTGTGGATCAGTTATCATGTCCAATAAAACATATAACTGCAACTTTATTCCTCTTTATTATCAATCCCAATTTAGTAATTAAATATCAGTTATACTCGAGTGTATAGTTCCTGTTCTTCTACTATTGTGTTTGTGTGTGATTATGACTATTTGAATATTTATTTGATTGAAACATGCAACAGCCTAATGTTTCTTGAGAGGGTGGATGTGGAGAGGATGTTTCCTCATCTGGGAGAATCTAGAACTAGCGTGTGTGTTTGTGTGCGCGTGTGTGTGTGTGCGTGTGTTTGTGTGTGCGTGTGTGTGTGTGCCTGTGCCTGTGTGCATTGTTTGTATGCAGTGTGTGTGTGTGTGTTTCTGTGTGTGAGTGTGCCTGTGTATGTGTGCGCAGTGTTTGTATGCTGTGTGTGTATGTGTTTCTGTGTGTACACGTGCACGCTGATGTGCCTGTGTGTGTGTGTGTGTGTGTGTGTGTGTGTGTGTGTGTGTGTGCACGCCTGTGTGCCAGTGTGTGTGTGTGCCTACGTGTCATGGTGCAGTCTATGGTAAATGTCGAGCTGCTCAAACCACAGAGGGAAACTTCAAACAGCTGCTACAACTCTTTTGCCATTTATATTTTTATTTCGAGGTGCGTGCCTTAAATTCAGTAATAATAAGGCACCGAGTCTTAGAGATTTTTTTACAGAACTAAATTAACCGTTTATTTACGGAATAAAATATTTTAAGCTAATACATAAGGCTACAAAACACTACTATAATAATCCCTAAATCTCCGAATTATTCTGGCTTCCAGTTACACCTCCGTTAAGGCAACAGTAAAACAAAATAGTTTTCAGAAGACCCGGGGAAAGCTCACAATGCCCAGGACAGGGATATTCAATTCCTTATTTCTGTTTGCGTGCTTCAGACTGTGCCTGTGTGTGCAGCTGTGCATCCCTCTGTGTGTGCAGTATGTGTATTCACTGTGCGTGTGTGTGTGTGTCTGTGTGTGTGTGTGTGTGTGTGTTTGCATGCAGTTTATGTATGTGTGTTTGTGAGAGAAAGAGCGCAGTGTGTGTATGCAGAGTGTTTTTATGTGTGTCTGTGTGTGTATGTTTCAGTGTGTGCATGTGTGTGTGTCTGTGTGTGTATCTTTCTGTGTGTGTGTGTGCGAGTATCAGTGAGTTAGCCAGACCATGACATATTAACAGCTGCTCACGGTAGATGGAGTGCAGCAAACACATTACTATTCATTATTCATGGATCGCAGTTTACATACACCTCGTCACGGTAGATGGAGAACAGTGTACATATACCTGGTCACGGTAGATGGCGCACAGTGTACATACACCTGGTCACGGTAGATGGAGCGCAGTGTACATACACCTGGTCACGGTAGATGGAGCACAGTGTACATACACCTGGTCACGGTAGATGGAGCGCAGTGTACATACACCTGGTCACGGTAGATGGAGCACAGTGTACATACGCCTGGTCACAGTAGATGGAGCACAGTGTGCATACACCTGGTCACAGTAGATAGGGCACAGTGTACATACACCTGGTAACGGTAGATGGAGCACAGTGTACATACACCTGGTCACGGTAGATGGAGCACAGTGTACATACACCTGGTCAAAATAGATGGAGCACAGTGTATATACACCTGGTCATGGTAAATGGGGCACAGTGTACATACACCTGGTCACGGTAGATGGAGCACAGAGTACATACACGTGGTCACGGTAGATGGGGCACAGTGAACATAGAACTGGTCACAGTAGATGGAGCACAGTGTACATACAACCGGCCGCGGTAGATGGAGTGCAGTGTACATACACCTGGTGTGTGAGACTGTGTCTATGTGTGTCTGGGTGTGTGCGTCTGTGTGCGTGTGTCTGTGTGTGTGTATGTTCGTGTCTGGGTGTGTATATGTGTGTCTGTATGTGTCTGTGTGTGCATGTGTTTATGTGTCTGTGTTTCTGTGCGTGTGCATGTGAGTGTGCTCGTGTCTGAGTGTGTATATGTGTGTCTGTCTGTCTGTGAATTTGTGTCTGTGTGCATGACAGTGAGTGTATTTCTATGTGTGTGTCTGTATATGTGTTTCTGTCTGTGTCTTTGTATGTATTTGTGTGTGTTCGTGTCTGAATGTGTATATTTGTCTGTGTGTATCTGTGTGTGTGTGTTTATGTGTCTGTGTGTGTGTGTACGTATGTGACTGTGTGTGTGTGTATGTGTGTGTGTGTGTGTGTATATGTGACTGTGTATGTGTATGTGCGCGTGTCTGTGTCTGTATGTGTGTAGAGGTAGTGAGATTTCAGCTAGAAATGAAGAGGCTTAAACTTGAACGAACAAAGGAACTGAAAAAATCTGAACTAGAGGTTGAGCGGCTTTGGAATTCTCTGCCTCAGGAGGCGGTGGAGGAGGGTCATGGAATATTTTTACGGCGGAGTTAGATAGATTCTTGTTAGACAAAGGAATCAAAGGTTATCGGGGTTAGATGGGAACGTAGAACTCGAAACACAAGCATATGAGCAATGATCTTATTGAATGTCAGGGCAATGTCGAGGGGCTGAATGGCCTACTCCATCTCTTATGCCGTGTGCTCGTACACACTATCTGTCACTTCTCACCCCATGGTGCACTGCTCTTTGTTGTGTAACTATTAGGAGTTTGTGGATAAATATTCTATTCATGGGCTGGAAACGCTGGGAGCCGCCCCTGGTCTGTTCTCAGTTGTTTTGTTTCTTCATTAATTGAACAATGGGTGTAAGTGGATATTTCAACAAATTCTTGACCTGTTCTCTAAACTTGGACTGAGTCACCCCATAAATAAATGTGTTTGTGCAGCAACTGAGATTATTCAGCATATACCCGACTTCCCCAAATATATATTCGGGAGTGGTGTAATCTTTGTGATCCGTTCCTGTAAAGATGTAATATAAGAAATCTATAACATATACCGACCACAGGAGAATGAAGCTGCCGGAGATGGTGAAGAGTAAAATCAGAGACTTCCTCCTGCTCTCCATCTCTGGGTCACTGCGATTCTCTCCCTGGCTCTGACCCCTCAGTCCCTTACGTACCCGACTGGCCACTAAAATGTGTCTGACTGTCAGAGCGTTGATCAACAAGATTAAACCGAAAGGGAGCAGTGGGGTTAAAACCGTATCGAACCAGTCAAATCCCACCCATCCGGGGTCAGTCAAATAGCTTGACTTTGTAGAACAGGACCACGGTATATTGTCGATTATCTCTCAAGGTTCCTGTGTAAGGTAATGTGGGTTGTTTTTTAAACAGAGCAGAACGCCGGTTCTTGCTAGAAACACAGCCGCAGTTTTCTCCCGAAATATTTGGTGTTCAGCTTCTGGCAACAAATGGCCTCAAATCGGTCAAAGGAGAAAGTGACGGTGAACCAGACAGAACAGTCTTTGGCTGCACGAAGCAGGACAGTGAGGACACTACACACAGGGGTGAGGTCCATGAAACACCATGGGAAATAATAATTAATGACAATCCACAGTGTGACGTCAGTGATAATGAGCAGAAGATCCGCTGTTTCCATCGCCACCAGGTGGCGAGTGGTACAAGTGGAGATACCACACTTTCCCCGGGACAGCTTTACAATCGCCAGTAAATTAATTGTAAGAGAGAGAAGGGAAAAGAGACTGGAAATGAAATGATCCAACATTCCCTGTGTCTGACAAGGACATTAAGTACAGCATTGAAGAACCGAAAGTGGTCAGTTGGGAAAGTGTGAGAGGCTGATATATGAAAATAAAATTCCTCATCCCACACCATCCCATAACCATCCTGCACAATTCCGAGTTTAACAAATTCAGATGAGGAAGCTTTCAATATGATTTCTTCAGATATACAGAACAGTCACAGGCCATTTGACACAACCAGCTCATGTCAGTGTTGATGATCCACTGGGATACCCGCCCATATTTCTACAGTTACATCTGTCATCGTAACGCTCTGTTCCTTTCTCCTTCACATCCTTGTCGTGCTTCCCTTAAATGAATCTAAACTGTTCACATCAAACACTCTGTGTGGTAGCGATTTGCACTTTCTCACCGTTCTTTGGGTGAAGCAGTTCCCTCTGAACCCCCTATCGGCTTTCCTGGTAACTATCTCATATCGATGGCCTCCGGGTATGCCCCTCCCAACAAGAAGAAATATTCTATCTGTGCCCCCTCGATCAAAACCTTCCATCTTCTTACATTTCTAATGAGCACTTCCCCCAGCCTTGTTTTCTCAAGTGAAAAAGGCACAGCCTATCAATCCACTCCTGATATTTATACCCATGCATATCTGGTATGATCCATGTGAATCATCTCTCCACTCTTTCCGGTACCTGTATATCATTTTTAAAATATAATATCGGACCAGAACTGTATCCAGTGCTCAGAATGTGGTTTAACCAAGGTTCAATACAGGTTTAGCATAACTGCTCAACTTTTCAATTCTTCCCCTCCAGAAATAAAGTCTGGACTTTTGTTTGCTGCTCATGGTGCTGCTACTGTGCCGCAAAACCTTTAGTAATTCATCTATATGTATTCCGAGATCCATTTCTTACTCTCCCACAACGAGACTTGCACATACCAAGGAGAAAGAGACCTCAGTATTCGACCCACCACAATGTACTACTTCATATTTATCTGTATTGAACATCATTTGCCAATTATTTTCCCAGGCTGCAAGTTTATAAATGGCCTGTGATTTGTTGCATTGCTCCTCAGTGTTGCCTATACAGTGTCTCAACCTGGTGTCATGTACACGTGTAGAAATTCAGCTTTTGATTCCAAACTCCGAGTCATTAATGCGTTGTGAAGAGCAGTGATCCTCCCGTTGAACCTTGTGGAAAACCACTTCCCACCTTCTGACACACTGAATAACGACCCTTTACTCCCACTGTCTGCTTCCTGTACTGAACACAGCTAGCAATCCATTCGGCCACTTGTCCCCTGGCTCCACGTTTTCTGACCTTATTCATTAGTCTGTGTTGCTCTTGTGTTTACCCGTCAGTAAATATCTGTTTCAGTTGGAGAAGTTCAATGTTTAACTGCACACACTTAGAAACAAACATCAGCAATAATCTACACATTTGAAATCGATTATATCGATAAAAAAGGGAGACAGCTACATGGAATGGAGAGATTAGTCAGCTAAACAATAATTTCAAAATCAAACCAGTTTGTTTCATTCCATCATTGACCAAATTCAGGATAAATCTACATTGATAGATGCTCCCTAATGTACATGGTTACTAGGGTCAGGTATTCCACTCCATTTAGTGACCCACAATCATCAAAACTCAACACTGACAGATACTCCCAGTAATACACATTGACTGAGAGCAGGTATTCACCTCTGGTTAGTGGCCCCTACTCAGTACAACTCTATACTGACAGATACTCCCAGTAATACACATTGACTGGGATCAGGTGTTCACCACTGGTTAGTGACCCACACTCAATACAACTCTACACTGACAGATACTCCCAGTAATCTACAGTGACTGGGGTCAGGTATGCGACTGCATTCAATGACCCACAATTAGCAAAATTCGACACTGACAGATACTCCCAGTAATACACATTGACTGGGATCAGGTATTTACCTCTGGTTAGTGACCCATCCTCAGTACAACTCTACACTGACAGATACTCCCAGTAATCTACAGTGACTGGGGTCAGGAATTGCCCTCTGTTTAGTGAATCACACTCAGTACAATTTTACATTGACAGATACTCCCAATAATACACAGTGACTGGAATCAGGTATTCCCCTCTGGTTAGTGAATCACACTCACTACAATTTTACATTGATAGATACTCCCAATAATACAGGACTGGAATCAGGTATTCCCCTCTGGTTAGTGACCCATCCTCAGTATAATTGTACATTGACAGATACTCCCAGTCATACATGGTGATTGGTGTCAAGTATTCCCCTCCGGTTAGGGACCCTTCACTGAGCACCATTCTACCCTGGCAGACACTCCCAACTAGACAGTCTTTCTGTGTGTAGCCTGCACTGATGCCTCATTCGAGAAAACCTGATATTCCACTGGAGAATATAAAGTGATATTTCAATGTGAGTTATAAGCAGAAATTGACTTGCAGTTGATGCAATAGAATGAATGGGTCGAGATAATTCAGGTTATTTGACTGTGGAAAATGCTTCCACTGATCAGGTGCCGAGATAACTCCACCACTAGGTTAACCTGTAACATTATGACTATCAGAATAAAATCACAGACCAGCTCACATACAGCTTTACAGACATTCAATGCACACACCCACTTACCGGGTATACAAATTATTGCCAGGATCAGGTAAAATATTTTCTTGAAACTGTTAAATGTTTCAAGCATATTCTCTGTGAAGTGATGAGTTGCTTCGTGCAGCCGGCAATCCCTCTGTATTAAACTGTGGGGCGATACACTCCCAAAGCCTTTAATTTATACCCTGTGAGAGTGCCTCGGGGAACTTGAAGTTGCAGCTTTATTTAAACTTGCACAAGCAGACCACGAAAGTGAGTTACTTCCCTGTTGTGTTAGCATGTATTTAGCACAGAGACTCTATTGGTCAATTCTGATCATATCAGTTAGCTCACCAAAAAAAAAATGATTTTTTTATTCACCCAGAATTGATCTGTTCAACTAAATAAAAAACAGTCTGAAAACAGCAAAAGTTTCTGTGGTCTTTCAGTAATCGAATTGTAGACTCTCTCTGTCTCTCTCTCTCTCTCGCTGTCCCTATCTCTCTCTCTCTGTGCCTCTCTCTGTACCCCTCTCTCTCTATCTCTCTCTCTCTCTCTCAGGGATGTGACTGCCCTCATTAATTGTAGTTATGCACTCAAAGTGTAGAAAGTGTCAGTGAGGGTCACAATCTAAATTTTTGTCATACAATTGAACTGTTCAAATTAGAGCTTTAAAGAAATAGGTCAAACTTGTGTTAAAAAGAGTTGCTGGTAAATCTCAGTTGGAATAAAGCATCTATTTCCCATCTGGCAGGTCATAGTACTGGGACTCTGCACGGATCTGTGCAAGGACCAAAGTGATTTACAATGTACATCAGAAACTCAGATGAAGGGTTCGAATGTAACGTATCCCGTTCCTGTGGACTCCATAAAATACCCCCCATACAGACACTGGCAGATACACACACACAAAGGCACAGACACACACAGACACATACACACACACGGGCAAACACACAGACACACAAAGGGGCACACACACACACCCGCGCGCACACACATGTACACACTCACACACACACACACACACATAAAAGGGCACACACAAAAAATAAAGAGTATCTGCCCGGTAACAGTTGAGGGAAGTTTACTGACTCTGGAGGATAAACAGGCAGCTCACAGAGCGTGTTGATGTCAGTCGCGTGTGATAACAGCATCCCGCTCTCCAGCTGAAGTGTTTGGACAGTTTTCTCTCCATTTTCCTCATCCTCCTCTGGCCCATCTTCTACCTGAAGAAGGCAGCTGCCCAATGGGAACGGACACCTCACCAGAACCTCGGCAGGACACCTCACCAGGACCCCTCACCAGGAACCCTCACCAGGACCCCTCATGAGGATACGACCCGGCCCCCTGTGCCTGAGAGCTTGTCAATATACCCTTTACCTGGGTGCTGTCAGCTTACCCCGTGTCCGACATCAATCTAACTAACTATTCTGACCATCGGATACAGGACAGGTTTTGTTTTTATTCATTCATGGGATGTGGGCATCGCTGGCTAGGCCCAGCATTTATTACCCATCCCTAATTGCCCTTGTTCTGAGGGCAGGTAAGAGAGTCAACCAAGCTGCTGGTGGAATTTAAATTCAGTTAATAAAATCTGGGCAATCCACTCAGATGGGCGATGCCCACATCACATGACAGAATAAATGTTTTTTAAAAATACTGTGAGGAAAGAGAGCGTCAATGGGGTAAGAATGGATCAGGGCTGAATACATTGGGGTCAAAGGTTGGAGGGAGAAACTGCAGCAGAACAATGGGCTACATTCAAAGAAGGGGTAATTCCGACAAAGTCAATAGGTATTCCCTGGAAAGGGAGGGCAAAATTCCAGAGCTCCCTCTCTGACAACGGAGATAGAAATTAAGCTAAAGCAGAAAAGCTGTGCTTATGGTCAGTGGTCAGTGAGAAAACACGATCGAGAACCAGACTGAGGGAAGTGAGAGTGGAAATTGTAGAGACACTGGCCATAAATGTTCATCTTTCCTTAGACTCAGGGGTGGTGCCAGAGGGCTGGAGAATTTCAAAATTCATATTCTTGTTCAAAAAAGGGTGTAAAGATAATCCCGGCTAATGGCGGCAGTCAGATGGACTTGGGTGGGGGGGAAAATTCTAGAAAACTGATTCTGAAGAAAGGAAATATACACATGGACAAATTGGTATTAATTAAGGAAATCCAGCATGGATGTTTAAAAGAGAAATTGTGTTTAACCAGCTTGCGGACTGTCTTGAAGAAGTAATAGGGCAGGTTGATGAGGGAAATGCTGTAGATGTGGTGCACACGGGCTTCCAAAAGACTTCTGATAAAACACCGCACAAAAGACTTGTGAGCAAAGTTAAAGCTCATGGAAGAAAAGGGTCAGGAGCAACACTGAACCGAGTGACAGGAAACAGCGAGTAGTGGTGAATGGATTTCTCTTTACTGCGCGAGATGAAGATTTGTAGTGAAGTTCCTCAGGTGTGAGTGCTGGAAACTCCTGCTTTTCCTGATAATCATTAATAACCCAGACCTTGGTGTACAGGGCACAATTTCAAAATTGGCGGATGATCCACAAATTTGAATCATTGTGAACTGTGAGGAGGATGGTGTAAAACTTCAAAATGCCAGAGACAAGTTAGTGAGATGGGTGGACAGAGGAAGGTCAATGCAGAGAAAGGTGAAGTGATTCATTTTGGTATGAAGAGCCTGGAGAGACAAAGTAATGTAAATGGGGACAACTCTGAAGGGGGTGGAACAGCAGAGTGACCTGTGTGTATATGTGCTTCATTCATTGAAGGGGGCAGGGCAGGTTGAGAGTGTGGTTAATAAAGTATACACTATCCTCAGCCTTATTAATAAGGGCATAGAGCACAAGAGCAAGGAGGTTATGTTGAACATGTACCAGACACTAGTTCAGGCTCAGCTGTAATTATACATCCAGTGCTGGGCACCACACAGTTAGGGTGTGTAGGCATTCGGGAGAGCACAGAAAAGATTCACTAGAATAGTTCCAGGAGTGAGAAACAGATGAAGGTAGATTGGAGATGCTTGGACTGTTTTTCAGAGAGGAAAGAGGAGATTTGTTATACGTTTTCAAAGCCATGATGATTCGGGACAGTGTCGATATGTAGAAAATGTTCCCACTGGTGAAATGATCGAGGACGAGAGGGCACAGATATAAGGACGTTGTCAAAAGAAGCAATGAGGACATGAGGGGAACAATCAGGCAGCGAGGGGTTAGGATCTGGAACGCACTGTCTGAGAGTGTGGGGTAGACAGCGTCAATCGAGTGGTTAGGATCTGGAACGCACTGTCTGAGACTCTGGTGGAGACAGGGTCAATCGTGTGGTTAGGATCTGGAACGCACTGTCTGAGAGTGCGGGGGAGAAAGGGTCAATCGAGTAGTTAGGATCTGGAACGCACTATCTAAGATGGTGGTGGAGAAAGGGTCAATTGAGTGGTTAGGATATGGAACGCACTGTCTGAGAGTGTGGGGGAGACAGGGTCAATCGAGTGGTTAGGATCTGGAATGCACTGTCTGAGAGTGTGGTGGAGACAGGGTCAGTCAAGTAGTTTGGACCTGGAATGCACTGTCTGACATTATGGTGGAGATAGGGTCAATCGATTGGTTAGGATCTGGAACGCACTGTCTGAGAGTGTGGGGGAGACAGGGTCAATCGAGTGGTTAGGATCTGGAATGCACTGTCTGAGAGTGTTGTGGAGACAGGGTTAATCGAGTGGTTAGGATCTGGAACGCACTGTCTGAGAGTGTGGTGGAGACAGGGTCAATCGAGGAATTCAAAAGGGAATGAGACTGTTATCTGAAAAGGGAGAATGTGCAGGGGTACAGGGAGAAGGTGGCAGAATGGAACTGAGGGTATTTTTCATTCAGAGAGCCAGTACAGACACGATGGGCAGAATGATCTCCTCACTGAGCTGTAACAAATCTATAATTCTGATTCTCTCTCCCATCCTCTCTCTCCCTCGTTCTCTCGCAGTCTCTTTCTCTCCCAGTCTCTCTCTCTCTTTTTCTCTGTCTCCCTTTACGACCGAGTCTCTCTCTGTCTCTCTCTCCCTTCCAGTCTATCTCACCCCCAGTCCCTCTCTCTCTCTGTGTCTTTCCCTCCCAGTCTCTCTCTCCCTCTTTCCCTCTCTCTCTCCCAGTCTCTCTCTCCCTCTTTCCCTCTCTCTCTCCCAGTCTCTCTCTCTTTTTCACTCTTTCTCTTTCTCTCCTACTCTCTTCTCTTTCTTTCTCTCACAGTAACTCTCCCTCTCTTTCTCTCTCTTTCTCTCGCAGCTTCTCTCTCGCTCTTTCTCTCCCAGTCTCTCTCCCTCTCTTTTTCTCTTAGACTCTTTCCCTCTATCTTCTAGTCTCTCTCTCTCGTTTTGTCCCAGTCTCTCTCTTTCTCTGCCAGTCTCTCTCCCTTTCTCTTTCTCTCCCCATTTCTCTTTCACTCTCTATTTCTCTTTCTCTCTCTATCTCTCCCAGTGTCTCTCTCTCTTTTTTTCTCTCCCAGTCTCTCTCTCTCTTTTTTCCTCTCTCTCTCTTTCTCTCCCAGTCTCTCTCTCCCTTTCTCTCCTTCTCTCTTTCCCAGTCACTCTCTCGCTTTTTCTCTCTCACTCTCCTTCTCGCCAAGTTTCTCTTTCCCTTTCGCCCTCTCTCCCAGTCTCCCTTTCTCTCACGCTCTCTTTCCCATTCTCTCTCTCCATTTCTCTCTCTCTCTCTCCCAGTCTCTATCCCTCTCACTTTCTGTTCCAGTCTCTCTTTCTCTTCCAGTCTCTCTCTCTTATTCACTCCCAGTCACTCTCTCTCTTTCTCTCACAATCTCTCTCTTTCTCTCTCGCACAGTTTTTCTCTCTTTCTCTCTCTCTCTCCCAGGCACTCTCTCTGGTCCTCTCCCAGTCTTTTTATTTTTCTCTCTCCTAGTCTCTCTCTCTTTCTCTCTCCAAGGCTCGCTCTTTCTCTCCCAATCTCATTCTCCATCTTCCTCACCCAGTCTCTCTCTCTCTCTTCATCTCTTTCTCTCCCATTCTTCTCTATCTCACTTTCACTCTTACTCTCCTAGTCTTCTTTCTCTTCCTATCTCTCTCTCTCTCTATTTCTCTCCCAGCCTCCCTCTTTCTCTCCCTCTGTCTTTGTGTCTCTTTCTTTCTCTCTCTTTCTCTACCAGTCTCTCTCTCTCGCTTTCTCTCCCTGCCTCTCGCTCTTTCTCTCCCAGTCTCTCTCTCTTTCTCTCCCATTATCTCTCTCTCGTACTCTCCCAGTCTCTCCCTCCCTTTCTCTTTCTCTCTCTGTCTCCCAGTCTCTCACTTTCTCTCTTTCTCTCTCCCTGTCTCTCTCTCTCTCTTTCTCTCCTAGTCTCTCTCTCTCTTTCTCTCCTAGTCTCTCTCAATTTCTCTCTCAGTCTCTCTCTTATTCTCTCGCAGTCCCTCTCTCTCTTTCTCTCCAAATCTCTTTCTATTTCTCTCTCTCCTTTTTTTCCTATTCGCTCTCTTTCTCTCTCTCTCTCTCTTTTTCTCTCCTAGTCTCTCTCTTTCTCTCCCAGTCTTATTCTCTCTCTTTCTCAACCAATCTCTCTCTGTCTCTCCCATTCTTCTCTCTCTCACTTTCATTTTTCTTGCCCAGTGTTCTCTCTCCCAATCTCTCTCTCTTTCTTTCCAAGTCTCTCTCTACCCCTCTCCCTCCTTCTCTTTCTCTCCCAATCTCTATCTTTTACTCTCTCTCCTTTTCTCACACCGTTTCTCTCTCTCTCTCTCTTTCTCTTCCAGTCTCTCTCTCTCACCCTCTCTTTTTCTCCCAACTTCTTTCTGTCACTCTCTCCCCAGTCTCCCTCCCTCTCTTGCCGACCCACTCTCTCTCTTTCTCTCCCAGTCTCTCTTTCTCTCCCAGTCTCTCGCTCTCCCTTTCTCTCTCTCCAAGTCTCTCCCTCTCTTTCTCTCTCTCTTTCCCAGTCTCTATCTCTCCCACTTTCGCTCCCAGCCTCTCTCTCTCTTCCAATCTCTCTCCCTTAATATCTCCAAGTCTCTCTCTCCCTCTCTCCCAGTCCCTCACTCTCTTTCCCAGTCTCTGTCTGTCTTTCTCCCCAGTGTCTCTCTCTCTTACTCTGCCAATGTCTCTCTCTCTTTCTCTCTCTCTTTCATTCTCTCCCAGTCTCTCTTCCTCTCCCAGTCTCTCTCATTCTTTCCCAGTGTCTCTCTTTCTCCCTCTCTCCCAGTTTCTCTCTTTCTCTTGGAGTCTCTCTCTCTCTCTCCTTTTCTCCCAGTTTCTCTATCTCTCTGTCCCAGCCTCTCTCTCCTTCTCCCCAACCTCACTTTGTCTCTCTCTTTCTCCCGTCTCTCTCCCAATAGCAATGGGGTGAATGGCCTCCTTCAGCACTATAACAATTCTGTGATTTTATTTGCTCCTTTCTCCTCCCTGTGTTCCCGCTTTCCCACCCTCCGGATTTCTGCTGTTTGATGCCTGATTGGTTGTGACGACTGCCTGTGATTAGGCTCAGCACGCTGATTGGTTGAAGTGGCTGTCGGGCAGAGCTTGAGATCGTTGATTTGCTCAATCTTCTGGGAGTCACCGGGTAAAGCTCCCTGATTGGATGCAGCTGCTGTCCGTCTCAGAGTGACATGAAACGATTGGTTGAGGAGTCCAAGGGCCAGGCTGTAAGGAGGCAGAGACAGTTTGTGAAAGTTGTACTTGCATTTCTGGGTGTTGGCAATGAGGTTCAGCTTCTAATATTAAATTTGATTTGCATTTCTGCATCTGTGTGTCATCAGAGGTCAAATGGAGTTTTAGTTCCACTTATAAAGGGGCTTGCATTTCTAATGAGGAGTTTTACGACTCCAAAAGGAAAGGTAAAAAAACAAGGACAGAAGAATTGGACTGTTGCCTAGCAACAGGGGAATAGCGAGGCAGGTCCCTCCCACAGACACACACACAGAAGTTTTGATTTGAAGTTGTGGAATTTGGTTGTTTTTTTTTAATTGAAAGCTGCTGCCAGGAGAGGCTGGTGCAAAGGGTGCAGATTGCCAGCCCCAAGCTAAGGAAAAGACCCCAAAAATCCAGGGGAGCGGAGCAGGAGAAAGTAACAAGCAGACCTCCTAGGCAAAGGAAGGACAGGAACCTAGGGGATAAAAAGGTCCTGTTAGTGTTCTTAAGAGTGCGGGGCAAGCAGTAAGGCTTCAGGCTTCAGATTAAAACAGACAAAAGCTGCAGAAAGCAGTTTTAAAGTGAGAAAAGCTTGCAAGAGGCAAGAAAGCCCAAAGAGATGGCTAAATTACTGTAACTGTTTGCTATGTGAAACGTGAAGCAGTGGGGTGCTGTGGAGGTGGAGCTGGTGAGAGAGAGAGTGTGTGGCAGACAGCTTGAATGCATATGGTGACCCAGGGAAGAGGAGCATTGGAAGGAGAGTTCGAATCCCTGGAGTTGATCCCTTGTGGAAGGCGTCTGAGAGAAAAAGTCAGTTTGGGAGAAGATTTGAAGGTGAGGTCTTGGAGAGCGGAGATTGGAAACATTCGTGTGAAGGACGGAGTTCAGCGAGACTGAAGGTTGACTCATGGTGTAACAAGCGGGAATTGATGAGAGAGCCATAGGATCTGGTTGAGGTGATATCTGTCACTTGGTTTCAGTGTGTTAGGCTTACGTGGACTGTGTACTTACAGTGAATATTAGAGTAGAAGGTAACTTTTGTAACTTGTACTATCCATACAAATCTGTATATATCTGTAAAGGTATAGTTGTGGGAGAAGGAGTATTGTGATACAGTTCATCTTTTATTGTTGAATCAATGTTTTATTTTTTTGTTCAAAGTTCATCAGCTGACTCTGGTGAATCTGTTCAGTCGCCACTCTCCACGTATTTAAACAATCAAATAACAGTTCGGAATTATCAAGCTGGGTTCCACTCTGGGATCAGGCTTGTCCATTGATAACCTCAGCTGGGAGCGTCAGACCGGCGCACAGGTTCCTGATTGGCTGAGGATGCTGTGCGTGTCCTAAGGGTGTTGATCCCCGATTGGTTGTGGGGGGGCGTCAGTTACCGGCGGAGCTCCATGATTGGATGGGGCTGCTGTCCATCACAGGGTAGCAGGAGCTAATTGGGAGTTTGTGGATAAATATTCCACTCATGGGCTGGAAACGCTGGGAGGCGCCTCTGGTCTGTTCTCAGTTGTACTGTTTCTTCATTAATTGAACAATGGGTGTAAGTGGATATTTCACCAAATTCTTCACCTGCTCTATGAACTTGGACTGAGTCATCCCATAAATAAATGTGTTTGTGCAGCAACTTAAGTTCAACAGCATCCATCCGACTTGTGCAAATGTATATTCAGCATGCGTGTAATCAAAGGGATCGGTTCCTGCGATGGTATAATATAAGAATTCAATAACATACACCGACCACAGGAGAATGAAGCTGCCGGAGATGGTGAAGAGTAAAATCACAGATTTCCTCCTGCTCTCCATCTCTGGGTCACTGCGATTCTCTCCCTGGCTCTGACCCCTCAGTCCCTTACGTACCCGACTGGCCACTAAAATGTGTCTGACTGTCAGAGCGTTGAGCGACAGGATTAAAGCGAACGGGAGCAGTGGGGTTAAAACCGTATCAAACCTGTCAAATCCCATCCATCTGGGGTCAGTAAAATAGCTTGGCTTTGTAGAACAGAACCAGGGTACATTGTTGATGATATCTCCAGGTTCCTGTGTAAAGTAGCGTGGGGTGTTTTTTAAACAGAGCAGAACGCCGGTTGTTGCTAGAACCACAGCCGCAGTTTTCTCGGTGCAATATTTTCTTTTCAGCTTCTGGCAACAAATGGCCACAAATCGGTCAAAGGAGAAAGTGATGGTGAACCAGACAGAACTGTCTGTGGCTGCACGATTCAGGACAATGAGAATACTACACACAGGAGTGACTTCCAGGAAAGACACTGGGAAATAATAATAACTGAGCTGCCTCAATACAACCTCAGTGATAATGACCAGTAGATCCGCCATTGCCATGGCCACCAGGTAGCGAGTGGTGCAATTGGAGAGACCACACTTTCCCCGGGAAAGTATCAGAATTGCCAGTAAATTAGCTGTAAGAGAGAGCAGGGAAAGGAGACTGGGAATTAGTGATGCACAATTGTCCCTGTCAGGCTCAGAAAATAAGGGCAGGAATTTACCCCCAGATAACGTGTGGTATGGGTGGTAAGTGTGCGTGTTTGTGTGTGTTTGGCTGAATGTGTGTGTCTTGGCGGGGTCTGTGGTGTGGGGATGCGGAATGGATTGGCAGGGTTTGAAATTCAAAAATCAGAGCCATGACCTGAACACAATGTAAATATTTTACTGAGGTTGCTTTCCGGGTTTAACTCTGAACATCTGTGTTTCCTCATGGAACCCTCCACCCCATCCAGAGCCATCTGAGATTGGCAGTCGGAACCAGAGCACCTGCCATACCCCAAACACAAACCCCCAGTTTTGGAGCTTCCCCAGGATTGGGACCTCTCCCAGGATTTGGCCACAGCCCAGCTTCAGACCCTCGCTGGATTGGAACGTTCTTGCGATTGGAGCCTTGGTTGGGCTGGACTGCTCTCTCCCTTTATTGGTATCACTGTGTTCAGACTATCCCCGAGTTCTGACCTTCCCAGGTCGGGACCATCACCAGGTTCGGACCCTCCGAGGTTCGTACCCTCCCAGGTCGGGACCCTCACCAGGTTCGATCCCTCGCTAGGTTCAGAACCCCCATCAGGTTAGGACCACAGGCCACAAGTTAGGAGTGTGATGGAATAGTCCCCACTTGCCTGGATGAGTGCAGCTCCCAAGGCTCTAAGGAAGCTGGACAACATCCAGGACAAGGCAGCCACGCTTGATCGGCACCACATCCACAAACATTCACTCCCTCCACCACCGACGCACAGTAGCAGCAGTGTGTGTACCATCTACAAGATGCACGGCAGCAACTCACCAAGGCTCCTTCCACACCTATGGCCACTACCATTTAGAAGTGCAAGGGCAGCAGACACATGGGAACACCACCACCTGGAACTCACTCACCATCCCGACTTGGGAATATATCGGCCGTTCCTTCACTGTCGCTGGGTCAAAATCCTGGAACTCCCTCCCTAACAGCGCTGTGGGTGTACCTACACCACACGGGACTGCAGCTGTTCAAGAAGGCAGCTCACCACCCACCTTCTCAACGGGCAATTAGGGATGGGCAATAAATGCTGGCCCAGCCAGCGAAGCCCACATCCCGAGAATGAATAAAAGGAAAACACGCCCCATGTTCGGACCCTCAATAGGAATGCCCACTCCCTATTTTTTACCCCACTCAAACACCGACCCCTCACCCAAACCCAGCAGTTTTCAAGTGTATTTGCATTCGGGCCATCATCCGGTTCGGTCATTCCCCAGGTTCTGACTCCCACAGGTTAGGACACTTGCCAGGTTAGTATCCACACCAGGATTGGGCCCTCCCCGGTTTTGGACCCTCCCCAGGTACAGAACCTCCCTGTGTCCGGTCCTTCCCAGGTTCAGACTCTCCCGGCTTTGGAACTTCACCGGGTTCAGATCCTACCAGGGCTCAGACCCTCCACTGGTTCGGACCCTCTCCAGGTTCAGACCCCCCCCAGGTTGAGACCCTCCCCAGTTTCAGATTCTCCCCAGTTTCGGGCCAGCCCCGGACCTGGGCCCTCAGTTGGTGCCAGACAATCCCAGGTTTGGACTCCCCATATGTTTGTCCAGTCCCCAGATTTGGACACTACCCAGATTCCAACTCTCCCCATATTCCGACTCTCCACAGGTTTCGACTCTCCACAGGTTCCGACTCTCCCCAGTTTGCGACTCTCCCCAAATTCCGACTCTCCCCAGGTTCCGACTCTCCCAAGGTTCCGACTCTCCCCAGGTTCTGACTTTCCCCAAATTCCGACTCTCCCCAGGTTCCGACTCTCCCCAGGTTCCGACTCTCCCCAAATTCCGCCTCTCCCCGGGTTCAGGCTCTCCCAAGGTTCAGGCCCTCCCCAGGTTCAGACCCTCCCTGTTTTCAGAATGTACTGAGGTTCAGACCACCCCTGAATTCAGAGCCTCCCCAGGTTCAGACCCTCCCTGTTTTCAGAATCTACCCAGGTTCAGACCACACCCGGATTCAGAGCTCACCACGTTCAGAGCTTTACCAGGTTCATACTCTCCCAAAGGTTAGGACCCTCCCCAGGTTTGGACCTTCCCCATAATCATCACATTCTATTAACTTTTATAATTACCTGCTGTACCTGCACACTAACCTTTTGAGGTTCATGCACTAGGACACCCAGATCCCTCTGAATCTCAGAGCTCTGCAATCTCTCACCATTTAGATATTAAGCTTCTTTTTTACTCTTCCTGCCAAGATGAACAATTTCACATTTGCCCTCATTATACTCCATTTGCCAAATCTTTGCCCACTCACTTTCTATGTCCCTTTGTAGCCTCCCTACGTCCTCTTCACAATTTACTTTCACACCGACCTTTGTTTCATCAGTAAATTTAGCCACCATTCCTTCGGTCCCTTCATCCAAGTCATTGATATAAATTGTAAAAAGTTGAGGACGCAGCACTGCTCGCTGTGACACACCACTCGTCACATCTTGTCAACCAGGAAAAAGACCCATTTATGCCTACTCTCTGCTTCCTGTTAACCAGCCAATCTTCTATCCACGTCAATATGTTACCCCCTACACCATGAGCTTTTATTTTCTGCAATAGCCTTTCATGTGGCACTTTATCAAATGCCTTCTACAAATGTAAGTACAGAACATCCACCGGTCCCCCTTTATCCACAGCACATGTGACTCCTTCAAAGAACTCCAATAAATTGGTGAAACATGATTTCCCTTTTTCAAAACCACATTGACTCTGCCTGATTAACCTGAAGTTTTCTAAGTGCCCGACCATGAATATTTTAAATTATAGCTTCTAACATTTCACTTGTCACAAATGTTAGGCTAACTAGCCTATATTTTCCTGCTTTCTGTCTCCCTCCCTTTTTGAATAAAGGATTTACATTTGCTAATTTCCAGTCTAATGGAATCTATTGCATTTAGCAAAATTAAAACCAGCGCATCAACTATCTCACCAGCCGCTTCTTTCCAGACCTTTAGGGTGAAGCCCATCCAGACCTGGGGATTTGTCAGCACTCAGCCCCAACAATTAGCTCAACACCACTTTACTGGTGATTGTAATTTTACCCAGTTCCTCCCTCCCTTTACAGTTATTTGCGGGTTGTTACTTGTGTGCTTTATAGTGAAGATCGAAGCTAAATACCTGTTTAATTCATTCGCCATCTCCCTACTTTCCATTATCAATTCCCCAAACGCACTCCCTATAGGACCAGTTCTCACTTTGTTCACTCTTTTCCGATTTAAATATCTATAGAAGCTTGCACTATCCATCTCGATATTACTAGCGAGCTTTCTCTCACACACTCATTTTTCTGTCTTCGTTAATATTTCTCTCATCCTTTGCTGTTCCTTATATTCTTTCCAATCTTCTGACCTGCCACCCATCTTTGCGTAATTATATTCTTATTCTTTAAGTGTGATACTCTCTTTAACTTTTGTAGTTAACCACAGAGGGTGGGTCCACCCCTTGGAACTTGTCTTTCTGATTGGAATGTATCTATTCTGTGCACTCTGAAATATCCCTTTAAATGTCTGCCACTGAACCTCTCTTGACCTAACCCTTAACCTTGTTTGGCAGTTCACTTTAGCTAGCTCCACTTTCATGTCCTCATAATTGCCCTTATTTAAGTCTAAAATCCCAGTTTTAGACGCACTCGTTCCTCCCTCAAAATGAATGTAAAATCCAGTCATATTCTGATCATTGCATCCTAGGGGTGTCTTCACTGTGAGGTTATTAATTAATCCTACCCAGTCATTCTTTACCAGGTTCAGTATAGCCCGCTCTCAGGTTGGCTCCTAAAGATGCTCTTCTAAGAAACGACCCCGAAAACATTCCATGAACTCTACAACTAAGACAACTTTGCCCATCTGATTTTTCACCACCAGGTTCAGACCCTCCCTGGTTTCGAAAACTCACCAGAATCGGACCCAGATCCAGCATCGGGCCCTCACCAACATCGGACCCTCACCAGCATCGGACCCTCACCAGCATCGGACCCTCACCAGCATCGGACACTCACCAGTATCGGACCCTCACCAGTATCGGACCCAAACCAGCATCGGACCCTCACCAGCATCGGACCCTCACCAGTATCGGACACTCACCAGCATCGGAACCTCACCAGCATCGGACCCTCACCAGCATCGGACCATCACCTGGCTCAGACCTGCACCTGGCTCAGACACTCACCAGCATCGGACCCTCACCTGGCTCAGACCCTCACCTGGCTCAGACCCTCACCTGACTCAGTCTCTCACCTGGCTCAGACCCTCACCAGGCTCAGACCCTCACCTGGCTCAGACCCTCACCAGGCTCAGACCCTCATCAGGCTCAGACCCTCACCTGGCGCAGACCCTTCCCAGGTTCGGGCCGTTGCTGGATTCAGGCCCCCTCATTGTTTGGAGAATCCACAGGTTCAGACCCTACCCAGGTTTGGACCTTCCACAGATTCGGACCCTCCCCGGGTCCATGCACTCTCTGGGTTTGGACCTTCTAAAGTTCAAACCTTCATCAGGAGTCTAACTCTCACCAGGTTCCGATCCTCTCCAGATTCGGGCACTTCCCTGTCTAGAACCTTCTTAGGGATCCGAGCATCGGCCGATGGGACTAAAGGCTCTGGGGAATAATGAAGGAGTTTCAGAAGCACTGGTGTGGAAGGCAGCATTGTCAGAACAGATGGAGCGGAGGAGGGGAAACTGGGAGATATTGGAATAGAATCATCCCACGAAGTGGGGAGGGAGGAAGTATTATCCAGGGAGCTGTGAGAGTCGGTGAGATTAGAGTAGATATTGGTGGGAAACCCATTCCCTGAAATGGGGGTAGAGAATTCGAGTAAATGAGGGGAAGGGAAGTTCCTGAGATGGACCATGTGAAGAGAAGGAGGTGGAAATTAGGAGCAACATTTTTTGCGTTAAAATCAAACGAAGGAAATGGCAAAACACAGTCATCAAAGAACCCAGGAACCTCAGAAATATTGGAACAATGACTGGTCCATGCATCCTACACAAAGGCAGCATTGCGAGCACACATACAGGCTCTCTCCGCGGGACAATTAGAGTGTCTAATATCCCTATGTTTCCACCCAAGGTCCACACACCTACACTTCACCACAGGCTCCCTGTCCACAAATCAGGATGATGACCCTGTGAGGGTTCTCATTCCTGGAACAGAACCGATGAAGAGAGAGAGGCGTTCCAGCTGGAATTGAGAATGAACAAAGTGGAACGATACCAATCCAAATGGGATCTTCGGAATGACCCATAAGGAGATGGTGGTGGGGAACTGGCCGCGTAATGGCCTTTTGATGCTATTAGGAAAGATCCCACCCGCTGTGCGTTGAAGGAGAGCTCGGGATTCACTGGAATTTGGAGCAGAGGGAACTCGGCTTCAGGAGCACGGCTCCCAGCTCAGGACAGAGGGTGCCACTCAGGGTGTGGGACAGTCAGGCCAGAATGAGGCAGCGGATGAAAACTCAGAGGCTGATGAACGGAGCGAGATCTCTGGGATAAAAGCAAAATACTGCAGATGCGGGAAATCTCAAACAAAAGCATAAATAGCTGGAAAAACTCAGCAGGTCTGACAGCATCTCTGGGGAGGAAGACAGAGTTAATGTTACGAGTCCGTTTGACTCTTCATCAGAACTAAAGAGAAATAGAAATGAGGTGAAATATAAGCTGTTTAAGGGGGGGTGGGACAGGTGGAGCTGGATAGAGGGCCATTGATAGGTCGAGGCAAAGGAGAGATTGCCAAAGATGTCATAGACAAAAGGTCAAAGGGGTGTAGACGGTGGTGATATTAGCTAAAGGATGTGATAATGGTGACATTAAGGGTTGAAAGCAGGATAAGCAAGTGACAGGTGGCCCTAGTCGGGGTGGGGTGGAGTGTGAGGATGGGATCCAAATAGGCTAAAAGGTGGAGATAAAACAACGGATGGAAATACATATTAAAAATAATAATAGAAATAGGTGGGTAAATAAAAATCTGGGAGGGAAAAGGTGGGAAAAAGAAAAAGAGATCTCTGGGGTTTGGGGGAGTGGAGCGGGGTGTGGGGTGGGGGAGGTTGTGGGGAGGGCGGGGAAAGGAACTAAACAGACAAATGTTAATGAATAATTACAACCCAAAAACTACAACATGTTTCAGGCTGGTTTTTGATCAGGTGATGAAGGAGAAGGTAAATCCTCTGGGTTGGATGGAAGGCCCGGATACAGACTGAAATAAAACAGATAGGGAGAGACAGCAGGGACATTATTCAATATACATTACCCATCACTAGAACATGATTAGAGGACACAACTACAGCTCATATAATTCATATATTAAAAGCAGAACATAGACCAAGTCCAAAGAACTATAGACCCGTTCACAAAACGTCAGTGGCGGGAAAAATAACGGAGTCAAAAATCGAATAGAAACACATCCAGAAACACACAATATAATGAAGAGTAGTCAGCACAAGGTACAAAAGCCAGGTCAGATTTGAGTAACTTCATTGAATTATTGACCCGTTATTAGACATTTTAGATCAGATTAGTACAATAGATGGAAAACATTGTCATTCTCTAAAGACCTTCAGTAAGTTGAAACATCACAGATTGGTGAATAACCTCAGAGCCAGTGGAGTTAGGGGACAAGCAGCAGACTGGACAGGGAGCTGGCTACAAAGAACAGGAAACAGGGAACACGGGATAAAGGGGATTTACTGAGGCTGGTGGGAGGTGGGGAGTGGTGTTCCACAGGGATCAGCCCTGGGATCACTGCCCTTCACCGTTTACATCAAAGATATGGAATCGGGAAGCAGAAAGATAATTTCTAAATTTGCAGCCAAATCCAAATTGAGAGGATAGTGAACACAGAGCAAGGATAAAACAAAATACCTGAACACATTAATAATAACTAATAGACTTTCCCAGTGGACATTTCAATGGGAAATTCATTTAAACATAGCTAAACATCAGGTGGTGCATTTTGATAGGAACAGTGAGGGTCCCAAATAATCCTTGGGAATGACTTGCCTCAAAGGGGTCGAGAGGTTCAGGGGTTCATGGGAACAGGTTCACAAAACATTTAAAATAGCAACACAGGTTAACAAGAAGATATAAATCCAAAAAAAGCAGTGGGCTTTATTTCTAGAGGAATGGAAGTGAGAGGATAAAAACTCAAAGAGGATTGGAATACTGTAACAATGCTGTCGGGTCGCTCAAATGTAAGTAACTCGGTGAAGTCTGTTTCTGTTCAAGTAGTTCAATGGAAAACAGAGAAATATCGAGGCATGTGACATGATACACCCATTAGCAAACACCTTCAATGGACAGCTCAACTCTTGCCTTTTTCAGCCTATTCTATTGCTAAAACACAGAGGCTCCATGGAATGGAGAGATCACTCAACAAATAAAAAGCATGGTTTCAACATCGAACCAACTTACTTCATTCGGGTTAGTAACCCACACTCAGCACAATTCTACACTGACAGATATCCCCACTAATACATGGTCGGTTGGATCAGGTATTGAACTTTGGAGAGCGACCCATACTCAGAACAATTCCCCAATGATAGATACTCCGAGTACTACATGCTCATTGGGGTCAGATTTCACCATTGGTTAGTGACCCATACTGAGTACAATTCTACACTGACAGATACTCCACGTAATACATGGTCACTGGGGTCAGGTACTCAGCTCTAGAAGTGACCCAAACCCAGTGTGATTTTAATCTGATTCCCCCTAATACCTCCCTTCAGGGAATCTGACTTCACTGAGTTCAGGTTCAACATTACACAATATTCCACTAAAATCAATAACTTGATCATTCAGAAAGTCTCTCAGTTACAGAAAGATGTTTATTAACTTTTAAGGAAATGGATTGAAAATGGAGAGAACTCAAGATATTTGACTGAGGCAAATGAAATCACTGATCAGGTGTCTGTATAGTGGTGAGCACTAGATCAGCAAGTAACATTCTCAGTCACAGAGTAAAACCAGAGACCAGCTCACACACAGATTTACACAACTTCAATGGTTATAGACACTCACCAGGAACTCCAATAATTGCGAGGAAGGTGTAATATATTTTTTTAGCCATTTCAATCGGCAGATGCATTGTCAGTGTGAAGTGATGTGTCCCTTTGGGCTGCAGGCAATCTCTGTTTTCAACTCTGAGGCGATACATTCCCAAAGCCTTTCATTTATACCCTGTGGGATCACCTCTGGGGATATGGAGATTGGAGCATCCTTCAACTTTGCTTTCAAAAATGAAGAAACAGATTGTGAAATGGAGTTCGGTGATGGAACATGTTTACTCCTGACATTGAACTGCCACATCCCAAAGACTGGACAATGTGGAGCACATTGTTTAAATAAAATGAGAAGCTGTATTCTCCCACCAATGGCGATGTCACCTCAAACACCACATCAGCCCCATCCCTGGGTCTCATATTGTTTCAGTGACATCCTTCACTTGACTGTGACCCATTCAGTAATTACATTCCAAATGTTCGAGTGTCTCTCTCAGAGCTGTTCCACTACACTCTGGGATGTAGCTGCCCTCTTTCAATGTGGACATTCAGTGAAATGATGGAAGTTCGTTAGTTTTGATTATTCATTGTAGAATTCAAACCATCATGGACCTGAAGCTAATTCAACAGGCACAAAATGCTTCCACATCTCAACCCAATACAGCAAATCAAACTGGTCCATGTCTTTAACCCAATGGAACAGTACGGTCCCTCCAACACATAACAAACACATCAACTGATACAGCCCGAGAACTGGTAAAGATGCAACAATGGATGCAGACCCTCAAACTGGTACAGACCCTCCAACCGTGACGGTTTCTGATTCATTTTTGTGATTCTTTTCTCTGGCTTCTTTTTCTGACATTTTCATTCTGACTTTTCATTGACATTTTTACAAGATGCACAGCAGGAATTCACCAAGGCACCTTCGACAGCACCTTCCAAGCCCATGACCTCTACCCTCTGAAGGAAAAGGGCAGCAGCCACAAGGGGAACACCCACGACCTGGAAGTTCCCCTCCGAGCCACTCACCATCCCAACTTGGAAATATACCGGCCGCTGCTTCACTGTCGCTGGGTCAAAATCCTGGAACTCCCCCCCTACCAGCACAGTGGATGTACCTACACCACATGGGACTGCAGCGGTTCAAGAAGGCGGCTCACCACCACCTTCTCAAGGGGCAATTAGGGATGGGCAATAAATGTTGGGCCCAGCCAGCGACGCCCACATCCCGTAAATGAATTTTAAAAAATGTGAGTGTTTTATGACTTCTTTACGACTCTATTTTCAGAATTTCTTTCACACAAGTTCTGCCCTGAGCCTCAATTTGGGGCTGGCGCTGTCACTACCTTTTTTTGTGTGCACTGTAATTTCGGGACGCTCCCTCAATTTTTCCCTCCCCTCAATATTTGGGGTGCTCGTTTATTTTTGGAGTTCCCTTCCTAAATATCCACCCCCACTACTAAAATTTAAGGCCCTTCTAAGAATGCTGTAGCTTTACCTCTTTGCCTCACACCCACCCTCCTCCACCCCCCCCCCCCCTCACCCCCCACAACTTGGAACCTCCATTTAAAGCCATCTGCATTTTCCTGTCTCCCTCAAGTTAAGGGACCCCCCGCCCCTTCAATTTTGTCCCTCCTTTTTTTTCCCACTTACACACTCCCCTTTGTCTCAATGTTTGGGTGCCTCCACCCTCAGGGATGGGGAACCCCCTCAATTTTGTGGGGCTCTCCCTCAAGGCTGACGCTCCTCTATTTTTGGGTGACCCGTCAATTTACAGGGGTGCACCATACATTTTGGGCCACTCTTTAAATTGGGCCAGTCCCCATTTTGGCCCCACCATTCCGCCCCCCACACCAACCCCCAAAATCTTCCCTCCCAACCCCGCCCCTGCGACACCCTCAATTTACGCAGCATTTTTCAGGCCCGCTCGATAGTTCCTGACTTTCCTTCTGACATATTTTCCTGACAATTTGTGCTCCCGCCTCAGTTTTGGGGTTCCTTCAACTCATTTTCAGGGGGCCACCATCATATTTTTTCCACATGCGCTGCAATTTTTGACCTCCCTCTGAATTTTCCTATCCTCTCAATCAATATTTGGAGAGGACACCTCAATTTCTGGGACACACGTCCTCAATATCCACCCCCCATTCAATGTGGAAGGCCAGCTCCTGCTCCCCTGCCCCCACCCCTCACCCCGCACCGTTCGCCACCTCAATTTGACAGCAATCTGCATTTTCTAGGCTCCCTCAATTGATGCCACCTTCATATATTTACTGACCGTTCTGTCCCAGACTCTTTGCTTTTGCCTCTCCTCCACCTCAACTTTGCAGTGTCCCAACCCTCAACATTGTGGCTCCCCCTTAACTATCGGCCCCCAGTCCACAATTCTGCTCCACTCAATTTTGGACGGCCCCTCAGTTCATTGGCGTCCTTGCCAATTTTGGGCCATGCCTTCCGATCTGGGATTGTCCATGAAATTTGCACACCCTTCCCCCACCCGTGCCCCTCTCCATGCTTCCCACCCCTGGACAATTCAATGTGGGGTGCCCCTACCCATATTCCCTCCCCCTCAACATTTGGCCCCACCATCGATTTCCCAGTCCACCCATCTACTCCCAACCCACCCCCTCCAGCTCCGAGGGCCCCTCATTCATTTTTCAACATCCTTCATATGCAATTTTCCTCTCCCTGCAAATCGCCCCCTCCCGGAACATTCCTTCTGCAACATTTTCTCCTTTCAATTTATTTCCTGAAAATCTACACATTCCACCCCCCCTCCCCACCCCACCACCTCCTCCCCACCCGCGACAGAATTTATCAACCCCTCAAATATTGTCCCAATTCCATTCTGAATTTTTAAATTCATTCACGGGACATGGGCTTCACTGGCTGGGCCCAGCATTTATTGCCCATCCCTAATTGCCCCTTGAGAAGGTGGTGGTGAGTTGCCTTCTTGAACCGCTGCAGAGCATATGGTGTAGGTACGCCTACAGTACTGTTAGGGAGGGAGTTCCAGGATTTTGACTCAGCGACAGTGAAGGAACGGCCCATATATTTCCAAGTCAGGATGGTGAATGGCTTGGAGGGGAACATCCAGGCGGTGTTGTTCACATCTATCTTCTGTCCTTGTCCTTCTAGATGGTAGCGGTCATGGGTTTGGAAGGTGCTGTCGAAGGATCCTTGGTTAATTCCTGCAGTGCATCTTGTAGATGGTACACACACTGCTGCTACTCTGCGTCGGTGGTGGAGGGAGTGATTGTTTGTAAATGGGGTGCCAATCAAGCAGGGCTGCTTTGTCCTGGATGGTGTCGAGCTTCTTGAGTGTTGTGGAAGCTGCACTCATCCAAGCAAGTGGAGAGTATTCCAGCACACTCCTGACTAGTGCATTGTCGATGATGGACAGGCTTTGGGGAGTCAGGAGGTGAGTTACTCGTCGTGGTATGCTTCAGTATATCAGGAGTCGCAAATAGTGCTGAACATTGTCAAAGGGCAGTCACGCTCACCTCACTGTTTCCGATAACGGCACGGCATTTACCAGTGCTGAGTTTCAAGGGTTTATAAGCCTCAATGGTATCACTCATGTAAAAACTGGGCTCTCCCACCCTTCTCCCAACGGGCTGGTTGAAAGGGCAGTTCAAACTTTCAACGCAGGCTTGAAGAAGCTAACTGGAGATTCCTTAGCAACCAACCTAGGCCACTTTCTTTTCCATTATAGGTCCACCCCTCACACAACAGCAGGCGTCTCAGCTGAGGAGTTATTGTCGAAACACCGTCTTCGGACCAGATTGAGCTTAATAATGCCGAATTTAGAGGGGAAGGTGGAAAGGAGCCAGGGAAGACAGAAAAATAGACACGACTGGCATAGTCGCGAGAGGAAATTTACCATGGGAGAGATGGTATCCGTGAAAATCTTCGGGGAAGGACCAAAGTGGTTACCGGGGAAATAACTGCGGTGAATGGACCTCTCTCTTACCACGTGGGGCTGGCAGACTGAGACACACGGAGACATGGTGGACCATTTAAGGAAGAGAGAGACAAGTCACCAAGATTTGGTTCCAGCAGTGACCATGACTGGGTCAGCATTTCCTGTTGAGGGAACTCAACCCAAGACTGACCTGTCTGATCCTGTAAGGGTTAAGGATACAGAACTGCAAGTGCCACTGAAACACCTGATGTTCATGCAACTCTGGGAAAGGATATTCCTGACAAGGAATCTGAAGTTGTGGAGCTGAGACGCTCCACACGTACCAGGAAACCACCTGAAAGTCTGGACTTGTAATTTCCTTACCCCGTGTAAATACTTTGCTGCCTTGAGAAAGTTGTACTTGTAAATACAAAACGTACGTCCGAGTAAAGGTGTGGAATGTGGTAATCGTGCTTTTATTTAGTGTGTAATATACCTTTAAGAAAAATTCTTGCAAGTAGGATCACATAATCTTTAGTAGCGAATAGGAGAGTAGCGCGGGCTACCTTAGCTGTTTGTAATTAGTGGTCAGTAGTGTGGAGATAGAGTTTGAGTTGAAAGCACACATGTAGTTGCTGCTGATCACCTTTGTAAATAAAGTTCAGGTTTCCACCTACGAAGTGTCTGCTAATCAACACTATCAATAGCAGCAACTCGGCCACTACTCACAACCTCTCCCCTCAACCTTCTATTCTACAAGGAGAAGAGTTTCATCTTCTCCAATCTCTCTTCATAACTGAAGTTCCTCTTCCCTGGAATCATTCTGGTGAATCTTTTCGGCACTCTCTCCAATTCCTTCACATCTGTCCTGAAGTGAGGGGCCCACAACTGGACACAATACTGCAGCTGAGGATGAACTTGTATCATCTACAAGTTCAACATAACCTCCTTGCCCTTGGGCTCGATGTCCCTTTTAATAAATTCTCGAATGCCGAATGCTTTTTTAACCACGATCTTGACCTGTCCTTCCACCTTCACTGACTCATGCACATATATTCCCGGAACCCTCTATTATTGGAAACGTGCCCTTTATTTTATATTGCCTCCCCATGTTCTGCCTATCAAAACGAAATACTTGATATTTCTCAGCATTGAACATCAGCTGCCACTTGCCTGCCCATTCCACCAAATTCCCTACGTCCTTTCCAGAAGTTCCAGACTATCCTTGCCACAAGTGTCAATGCTCCCAAGTCTCGCATCGACCACTAATATTGAAACTGTGCCCTGCAACACCAAGGTCTCGATCATGAGTGAATACTGGGAAAAGCAAGTGCGCCGACACTGACACCCGGAGAGCTGCAGACGCCAAAAAAAAACACTTTCCAAAATCCCGAATAAAGGAAAATAAACATGAAGCGCTCTTCCCTGTTTCCTGTCACTGGGCTAATTTCATATCCATGTTGCTACTGCCCCATTAAAATCCATCAGCTCTGACTTTGTTCACAAGTCTGTTGTGTGGCACAGTATCAAATGCATTTTGGAAGTCCGTGTCCATCATAACAACAGGAGATCCATCATCAACCCCTCACTGTTACCTCTTCAAAAAAGCTCCAGCAAGTCACTTAAACATGACCTTCTCTTAAGAAATGGATGCTGGCTTTCATTAACTAACCAGCGTTTGTCTGTGTGGCTTTGTCCCGGCTTTTACCCCCACACACCCCTTTCACCACTCCACCCCCCTTCCCCCCCTCTCACCGGGCGCGCCCCAACGGAGGTAAACTGGCTGGCTTGTCCATACTGTGCTTCAGATTTGCTATTCTCCAGCTCCATGGCACTGGCTGAGGAAGACTGAAATACTGGGGCCAGTGCCTCTGCAATTCCCAATCTCATTACCCTCAGTGCCCTAACATGCATCGCATCCGCTCCTGGGGCCTTATTAACTTTCAGTGTAGATAGCCTATCCAACAACCACTCCTCATCAATGTTATGCCCTCCTCGTGTTCGAGTTATCTTCGCTTTCACAATGGCCTGGGTAGCATCTTCTTCCTTGGTAAAGACAGATGGAAAGTGTCCATTTAATACCGCAGCTATGCCCTTTGCCTCCATGTCTCAAGGCCTTTTTTGGTCCCCATTTGGCCCCAGGCATTTGACCATCCTTTAACTATTTATATGCCTACAGAAGACTTTGAGATTCTCGTTTATGTTCACTGCCTGCTTTTTTCCATACTCCCTCTTTGCTCCTCTTATTTGCTTACTCAACTCTACTCCGAAGATTTTATATTCAGCCTGGTTCTCAATTAAAGTCCCAACTGACATCTACTGTGGACGCACTTTATCTTAAATTATATCCATTTGTCATCCATGGAGCTCTGGATTGGTTCCATCTGCTTTTCCCTTTCGAGGGAATATACCTTGACTGTGCCCAAAAAACCTCTTCTTGGAACTTCGCCAAATCTCCATGTTTTGTTTTCCCGCCAATGTATCTACTCAGGCACGTTATTATCCAGTTGAATTTGACTTTTGCTTAGTCATTCTTCTCTGGATTGCGATTTGTGCTTCTCCATATCCAACATAAACCTGATGTTACAATGACCACTGCCCCCTGAATGTTCTCCCACTGATGATTGATCCACTTGTCAAGAAGCAGTTGTAGCATTGCCTCCTTTCTCCTTGGATTGGAAACATCCTGCTGTAGAGAAAAGAAATATCTCAACAAAGTCTAGGAAATCTTTCCCCTCTCTGCCCTTTATATGACTGGGGATGGACTCATTGGAAGGGATAAAGAGCGACGAATGGGGAGGGAGTTTATAATCGGTCCATATTCTGATGGGGGCGAGGGTGAACAGGTTTGAAACAGATTTCAGCGCGGGATGGATCGACCCATCATCCAGAGTTGGGGGGAGTCTCATTGATCCATATCTGGGATGGGGGTTGGATCAGTCCATACTGACATGCAGGAGCGGGGTAACGCTTCGGTCCATACCCAGTGCTTACAGGGGTGGGGAAGGTGAACAGTCTGTTGTCTAGCCTGGGGGAACCGAGTCATCTCATGCGTCAATCGATATGATTGCAAACAGTTTGTGTTTCCTGAAAGGGGAAAGGATATTTTGGACAAGGCCAGATTCCTTTCAGTGAGGAGTGCGTTTGGACAGGTCCATAATCAGGGGAAATGGTGGCTTCTAACTTCGTTAATGGGAACTGCCCATTGAGAGGATGGGGAGAATTTGGGTGGGACCCTCATGAGTTCACGTCCTCAGGATTTGCGGGGGGGCAGAATGGGGCCATGGCATTTACTTGGGTGTTGGGTGGGTCTGGGCGGCTGCATTTTCCAAAGGCTTGACCCCATTCAGACTGGATGGGGGCATTTTGACGCATGGGGGTAAGTGGTTTGGAGGGGATGGAAATCTACCTGGGGAATCTCACCCTGTGCATCTTTCCCTCCCCTCTCCCCGTCCCGCCCCACTCAGGCCTGTCCCCGATGTAACACGGGGAGGAAGGACACTGTGCTGATCAAGTGTTTCCACCTCTTCTGCTTCGAGTGGGTCAAGACACCGGGTTGACCCGCGGCGGCGCAGTTGTCTGGAGCGTAACGCTACCACTGGGGCCAATGGCTTCCAGCGTATCGACACCAGATGAGGCTGAATGGACCCCCCATCCAGGGTGAGCAATTGGAGGGGGCGATGTTACCGGGCAGCACGGCTCCCAAAGCCAAGGACAGGTCCCAGGGTGACCAATACCCTGGCTCCTCCTTCTCTGCATGTCTCACCCCCTCACTACCCTGATGTCCCATTCCCGCACGTCCCAGTGAAGGACACGGTCGGGTCCGGGGCTTGGCTTGGGTGAGTGTTTGTTTGATTCTGTTTGAAGCATTGACTTTGGGAGTAAACATGTGGTTTGAGAAGCGTGGGCGTGGAGCCTGTTTCTATCAGTCACTTTGCTGCTCTCCCACACTGAGTCCCCGAGTGTCGCTGGGTCGATTGTGAACACTTTCAGACTCTGCACCTATTGAAGAAGATACGTCCCTTAGAGAGGGTGCAACAAAGGTTCAATAGATTGATTTCTGGCATGAGAATGTTGTCCTGGGTGGAGAGGTGAGTAAAATGTTGCTATATTGCCCGGAGTTAGTAGGGTCAGAGATGATCTCATTAAGACATTTAAGGTTGTTGGAAGATTTGACAGGGTATATGCTGAGAGACTCGTTTCCCCCTTGATGGGGAGCCTAGACCATCATGTGACAGTCTCAGGATACGCGGTCGCCCTTTTTAGACTGAGATTAGGAGAAATTTCTTCACTCAGAGGCTTGTGAATCTTCAGAAGTCTCTACCCCAGTGAGCAGTGGATGATCAGTCGTTGAGTATGTTCAGGACTGAGATCAAGAGATCTTTGGACTCTAAGGGGGTTAAGGGATATCATGATACTGCGGGAAAATGGATTGGAGGGTGATGATCAGCCCTGATCGAATTGAAGAGCGGAACAGGGTCGAGGATCCGAATGGGGTCTCCTCATACTCCTCACTCTTGCAAAGCCAACAATGGAGGACATACAGAAACTGACCTTCAGGAGTGACCATTCTTGCATTGGCTGAGTAACTTTAACTCTTCTCATCATTTCTGGAGATCAGTTTCTGTGGATTTATTAACCGTCTGGATTAATTTGAGGCCTCGACTGAAAAGTCTATCAGTTTCAGGTGACATTTTATTTTGACTCGTTCTATTAGATTTTAGGCGGCATTTCACTGGAAGGGGCTGTTGGATAGTCTATATCGTTTGGAGGGGATGTATTGGCTGGAGGGTCTCTGCATGAGTTACCAGCTTATATCACTTGGAGGATTCTGAGCAGTCAGTGGGTCTGTATAAGTTGGGGGGTCTCTATCAGTTGGAAAGCCTGTATCAGTTAAAGTATCTGGACCAGTTGGAGGGTCTCTATCTGTGTGAGGGTCAATATTAGTTGGAGGCTCCCTGTCAGTTTAAAGTTCCTTATCAGTTCAGGGGTACAAATCATGTGGTGCGTCTCGATCAGTTGGAGATTCTGTATCAGTTGGAGATTCTGTATCATCGAATCACTGAATCACACAATGCAGGAGAGGCCCTTCGGCCCATCGAGTCTGCACCGACACGTGAGAAACACCTGACCTACCTACCTAATACCATTTACCAGCACTTGGCCCATAGCCTTGAACGTTATGACATGCCATGTGCTCATCCAGGTACTTTTTAAAGGATGTGTGGCAAATTGCCTCCACCACCCTCCCAGGCATCACAATCCAGACCCTCACCACCCTCCGGGTAAAACAGCTTTTCCTCACATCCCCCCTAAACCTCCTGCCCCTCACCTTGAACTTATGCCCCCTCATGACTGACCTTTCTACTAAGGGGAACAGCTGCTCCCTATCCACCCTGTCCATGTCCCTCATAATCTTGTGCACCTCGATCAGGTCACACTTAAGTATTCTCTGCTCCAATGAAAACAACCCAAGCCTATCCAACCTCTTTTCATAACTTAAATGTTTCATCCGAGGCAACATCCTGTTGAATCTCCTCTGCACCCCCTCCAGTAAAATCACATCCTTCCTATAATGTGGCAACCAGAACTGAACACACTACTGCAGCTGTGGCCTCACCAAGGTTCTATACAACTCCAACATGACCTCCCTACTTTCGTAATCTATGCCTCGATTGATAAAGGCAAGTGTCCTATATGCCTTTTTCACCACCCCACTAACATGCCCCTCCGCCTTCAGAGATCTATGGATACACACGCCAAGGTCCCTTTGTTCCTCACAACTTCTTAGTGTCATGCCATTCATTGAATACTTCCTTGTCAAATTACTCCTTCCAAAGTGTATCACCTCTCACTTTTCAGGGTAAAAATCCACCTGCCACTTATCTGCCCACTTGAGCATCCTGTCTATAGCTTCCTGTAGCCCAAGGCACTCAACCTCACTGTTAACCACCTCGCCAAACTTTGTGTCACCCGCAAACTTACTAATCCTACTCCCCACATGGTCATCCACGTCGTTTATATAAATGACAAATAATAGTGGACCGAGCACAGATCCCTGTGATATGCCACTGGACACTGGCTTCCAATCACTAACGCATCCTTCTGTCATCACCCTCTATCTCCTACAACTAAGCCAATTTTGAATCCACCTGATCAAATTACCCTATATTCCATGTCAGATTCATCAGTTGGAAATTCTGCATCATTCGGAGATTCTGGATCAGTCGGAGATTCTGTATCAGTTGGAGATTCTGTATCAGTCAGAGATTCTGGATCAGTCGGAGATTCTGGATCAGTACGGAGATTCTGTATCAGTTGGTGATTCTGTATCAGTTGGTGATTCTGTGTCAGTTGGAGATTCTCTATCAGTTGGAGATTCTGTATCAATTGGAGTTTCTTTATCGGTTTCTGATTCTGTATCGGTTGGTGATTCTGTGCCAGCTGGTGATTCTGTATCAGTTGTTGATTCTGTATCGGTTGGTGATTCTGTATCAGTTATATATATATATATATATATATATAGGTCACAGTCGTGTGAAGGACATTAGTGAAACATTATGAGATCTCGAGATGGAACTGATGGTCTTTGTGTGTTGAACACCATCGCATTAGAATGCTACTTCTAATTTTAAAACTTCACTAAATGTTAACAGAATTGTCCACATTTTGAAGATTTCTAATTTAACCTCGGAAATAAAATCAAAAAATCACTTCACGGATTGAAGTCAATGTCGTAATCTGTTCGCTTTAAAATAAAATCTAAATTGCACAATGTTGCATTCTCAATATCCCCAGAGGTGGTCCCACAGGGTATAAATTAAGTGCTTTTGGTATGTGTCACCTCACAGTTTAATACAGAGAGACTGTGCACAGCATGAAGGGACACATCACTGCTCATTGAAAATGTGGGAGACTTTTGAAATTCTGAATAAAACGTTCTATTTGATTCTTGCCATCATTGGTGTACCTGGTAAGTGACAGTAACATTGAAGCTGCATAAATCTGTGTGTGAGCTTCTCTCTGGTATCACTCTGTGACTGATAATATTGTACTACCTTATTAAGTAGAATTCCTTGCAGTGTCTCAGCAGTTATTTCCTAGTTCCTCAGATCGCAATAAAACTGTTTGTGTAACTCACAGTGTCTCTGAATTATCAAGTTATTGTATTCAGTGAAATATCGTATAATGTGAATGAGACCTCTGTAAAGACAAACTCTCTGAAGGCAGGTACTAGTGCCTGTCAGGATAAAATCACATTTGCGTGGGCCACTACCCAGAGTGACCGTGTATCACTGGGAGTATCTATCAGTGTAAAATTATACTGAATGTGGGTCATTGACCAGAGTGGAATACTTGACCCTATTGATCTTGTATCATTGGTAGTATTTGTCAGTGTAAAATTGTACTGAATGTTGGTCATTGACCAGAGTGGAATACTTGACCCTAGTGACCATGTATCACTAGGGATATCTGTCAGTGTAGAACTGTACTGAGTGTGGGGCATTGAACCAGAGTTGAATACGTGACCCCAATGAACATGTATTACTTGGAGCATTCGGCAGTGTAGAATTGTACTGACTGTGGGTCACCAACTGGAATGAAATAAGTTTGTTCTATTTGAAATCATGCTTTATTTGCTGTGTGATCTCTCCGTTCCATGAAGCCTCTGTGGTTTACCAATGTAATAAATGGAAGAAATGAATAGTTTTGCTGTTCGTTCTAGGTGTTTGGTAATGAGTGTGCAAAGAGCACTGTCTCAATAATTATCACTTTCCTATTGAACTGCTCCAACAGGAACATATATCAACCAGGCACTGCCATTTGAACAACCCAACAACACTGTTACGTTATTTGGATCCTCTTCACAATGATTGATTCTTAAGCTCTGTATATTTACAGTAAATACTTTACATTTTAACGTTATTTGATGTCTTTTACCCTAAATGGTGCTGACAATCTCTGGATTCATATTTGGCTCAGCTGACTGAATCACCCACTTCTAGGATTGATTGAGGTTTTACAGATCAGTTCTTCTCAATGTGTCAGAGAGTTTACATGTATCACCTGTACCAATATCTCTCCTTAACTCAATGGGTTGTGCCCTTGTGAGGACACAAGCCTATAACTGAAGAACAGATATAACGGATTTTCAGAATAGATAGATCAGCCCGAGTGCAGTAATTAATAAGCTCAGTCACTTTCTAATGATGAAATAAACTGTTCAGATGTCTCAATTATGAAATCATCCTGGATAAAATAATTGCACCCTCTCCAGTGTATCGATTCCATTTTTTTAATGTAATACAGAGAACGCGCTCTGAGCAGTAATCTGAATGTTGCATAACCAAGATTCTATGTCACTCAGTCACAGAGCATCGATTTCTTTTCAATCTCATTGTTCTAGAAATGGACCCAAACCATTGTTTGAGTTGTTGAGAGTCTTGATTTGACGTGTGAATGATTTCACCCGTTCACCTGAACACCGAAGCCCTTGACCCGAATCAGATCATTATTTCCCAAGAAATATTATAAGAACTTACGGTTCCAGCCGCAATGCATCTGCTGTTGCTTAGCTGTATTGACATTATTGAGCCATTTTTAAAAATAAGTTTAAAAATTATTAATCTTCCAGAATAAATTCAAATTTCTTTTAACGTTTCAAGTACACTTGACTCTTCTTGGGAGCTAAAGAGAAGTGGAAATGTGATGGATTGTATACCGGAAGAGAGGATGGAACATTTGGAGTGGGGTTAGGTGACAGCCAAGGAGAGATTGACAAAGATGTGATGGGCACAAGACAAAGGGAATGTTAATGGTAGCGGTAAAGACTAACGGAGGTGCTGATAGTGGCATAAAGGTAAGATAGCAGATGGTGTTAAGAGTAGAACAAGGGGCAGTGCTCTGTGAAAGCACAACTTAGAAACACGAGACAGAGGGCCCTGTGTGGGAGGGGATGTGTGGGGAGGAGGGATAAAAAAATGCAAAATATCAATACAATTAAAAAACCATAAAAAGTAATTGAATAAATAAATAAAAGTTGGATTAAAAAATGGGGTCAGGATGGGGGTGAGAGTTCATGTTCTGAAGTTGTTGAACTCGATATTTAGTCCAGAAGGCTGTAAAGTGCCTAGTCGGGAGATGAGGTGCTGTTCCTCCAGTTTGCGTTGAGCTTCACTGGAACAATGCAGCAGGCCAAGGACGGACATATGGGCATGGGAGCAGGGTGGAGTGTTAAAATGGCAAGCGACAGGTAGGTCTGGGTGATGCTTGCAGACAGACCGAAGGTGTTCTGCAAAGTGGTCACCCATTCTGCGTTTGGTCTCTCCAATGTAGTGGAGACCGCATTGGGAGCAATGAATGCAGTAGATCAAATTCAGGGATGTGCAAGTGAAGTGCTGCTTCACCAGAAGGGAGTGTTTTGGATCATGGATGGTGATTAGAGGGGAGGTAAAGGGGCTGGTGCAGCACCTTCTGCGATTGCATGGGAAGGTGCCCTGGGAGGGGGTGGGGAGTAGGGGGTGATGGAGGAGTGGACCAGGGTGTTAAGGAGCGAGTGGTCTCTATGGAATTCTGACGGGGGCGGTGGTGAGGGAGAGATGTGTTGGTGGTGACATCATGCTGGATTTGATGGAAATGGGGAAGGATGATCTTTTGAATGCGGAGGCTGGTGGGGTGAAAAGTGAGGACAAGGGGGACCCTATCATGGTTCCGGGAGAGAGAGGAAGGTCTGAGAGCAGGAGTGATGGAGGAACTGAACATGAGCTATCTAAAATGATGGCCAATTTATGATTCTGCATTGGATCCAGTCCTGGGTGGGAACAAATCCTAGGGAATATCTGAATCCGGGAATGGGTCTGAATCTGCGGAATGAGTTAGATCAAATCCTATGGCGTGGTCTTAACTTGGTGAGGTTATGAACGTAGTGAGGGTTGGATCTGGGGAGGGTCTGAACCCGGGGATGGTCAGCCTCGGGGATGGTCCAAACCCAACCTCATTACAGCCTTGGTTCAAACATGGCCAAAACAGCTGAATTCCCGAGGAGAGGTGAGTGTGACTGCCCTTGACATCAAGGCAGCATTTGACCGAATGTGGCTTCTAATAGACCTAGCAAAACTGGGGTCTATGGGAATCAGGGGGAAAACTCTCCGCTGCTGGGGTCATACTGAGTGCAAAGGAAGATGGTTGTGGTTGTTGGTGGTCAATCATCTCAGCTCCAGGACATCACTGCAGGAGTTCCTCAGGGTAGTGTCCTCGGCCCAACCATCTTCAGCTGCTTCATCAATGACCTTCCTTCGATCATAAGGTCAGAAGTGGGGATGTTCGCTGATGACTGCACATTGTTCAGCACCATTCGCGACACCTCAGATACTGAAGCAGTCCATGTCCAAATGCAGCATGACCTGGACAATATCCAGGCTAGGGCTGACAAGTGGCAATTATCCTGGTGCAGGACTGAACCTGAGAAGTGTCTATACCCGTTGAGTGGCAGAAGCCTGGGATGATGCAAACACGGGGAGAGTCTGAACCCAGGGTGATACTGAAGTTGGAGAGGGTCCAAACCTGGGGAGGGTCTGAACCCAGGGAGCGCCCGAGCCTGGTGAGGTCCGAATCTGGTGATGGTCCGAGTCCGCGGGGTGTCCGAACCTGGGGAGAGCAGCCCAATCCCATAGAGGCTCCAATCACGGGAACGTTCTGATCCAGCGAGGGTTTGAAGCTGGTCTGTGGTCGAATCCTTGGAGAGGTCCCAATCCCTGGGAAGCTCCATAATTGGGACATGGGGCGGGGGTGTGGGTAGGTGCTATCGTTCCGAACACCATTCCCAGATGGCTCTTGATGGGTTGGAGGGTCCGATGAGGAAACACAAAGAGTCAGAGTTAAACCCGAAAAGCAACCTCAGTAAAATATTTACATTGGCATCAGGTCATGGCTGTGATTTTAAATTTCAAACTCTGATAATCTATTCCCCCACCCCAACCTCTCCTCCCTCTCCCATACACACACACACACACGCAGGCACACAGAGATACACAGACACACAAACACACACAAAGGCCCACACAGACTCACAGACATACACAGACACAGAATCACACAAACACAAACACACTCAAAGACGTACACACAGGATTGCACAGACCCACATACACACACACACACAGACTCACACACATACACACACACAGACACATACCGAGACACTAACACGCACATCAACACACAAACACACACATACAGACACACACACACACACACACACGCACACTGACCACTCATACCACACGTTATCTGGTGGTAAATTCCTGCCCTTTTCTTCTAAGCCTGACAGAGACAATTGTGCATCACTAATTCCCAGTTTCCTTTCCCTTCTCGCTCTTACAGCTAATTTACTGACAATTCTGATACTTTCCCGGGGTAAGTGTGGTCTCTCCAATTGCACCACTCGCTACCTGGTGGCCATGACAACGGCTGATCTACTGGTCATCGTCACTGAGGTCATACTGAGACAGCTCAATTTATATTATTTCCAACTGTCGTTCCTGGACATCACCCCTGTCTGTAGTGTCCACAATGCCCTGCTTCATGCAGCCACAGACTGTGCTGTCTTGTTCACAGTCACTTTCTCCTTTGACCGATTTGTGGCCATTTGTTGCCAGAAACTGAAAAGAAAATATTGCACTGAGAAAACTACGGCTTTGGTTCTAGCAAAAACCGGCATTCTGCTCTGCTTAAAAAACATTCCACACTGCTTTCCACAGGAACCTGGAGAGATCATCGACAATGTACCCTGGTTCTGTTATACAAAGCCAAGCTATTTTACTGACCCCGGATGGGTGGGATTTGACTAGTTTGATACGATTTTAACCCCACTGCTCCCTTTCGGTTTAATCCTGTTGATCAACGCTCTGACAGTCAGACACATTTTAGTGGCCAGTCGGGTACGGAAGGGGCTGAGGGATCAGAGCAAGGGAGAGAATCGCAGTGACCCAGAGATGGAGAGCAGGAGGAGGTCTGTGATTTCACTCTTCACCATCTCCGGCAGCATCATTCTCCAGTGGTCGGTGTATGTTATAGATTTCTTATATTACACCTTTACAGGAAGAGATCCCAGTGATTACTCCGAGTCTGAATATATATTTGGGCAATTCCCGGATTTATGTTGAATAATCTCAGTTGCTGCACAAACACATTTATTTATGGGGTGACACAGTCCAAGTTCAGAGAACAGGTCAAGAATTTGATGAAATATCCGCTTACACCCATTATTCAATTGAGGAAGAAACAAAACAACTGAGAACAGGCCAGGGGCGGCTCCCAGCTTTTCCAGCCCATGAGTGGAATGTTTATCCACAAACACCCAATTAGTTCATGCCATCCTGAGACGAACAGCAGCCCCATCCAATCAGGGTATTTCCCACTCTTTCGGACTGAGAGACATTCAATCAGAGCGCTCGCTATATGACTGGCAGCTGATGAAACCAATGGAAAGTGCCTAAGTAGCGACCTATATCTACCCAGTCAACAGCAACAGAAAACGCTGTCTCATGGACAAAAGGACAGAGGGGGTGTTAATGGTGGTGGTAAGGACTAGAGGAGGTGCTGATTTCGGCATCAAGGTAAGAAAGCAGAATGTGAAAATAGCAGGACAAGGGTAAGCACCATGTGAAAGAACGACATGAATCAGTGACAGGCGGCCCTTGTGGGTGTGGGCTGAGGTGGGTGGGAGGGGACAGTTGGCGGGGGAAAAAAGATCTAAAATAAGATAAAATGTGGGAATAAAACAATGAATGAATGAATAAAAATTCAAAATAAATAAAAATAAAAATGTGGATAAAAAACAAAAAAAAAATGAGAGTGTATATGGAAACAAGGTATAAAACGGGGGTGAGGATGGAGTAGGGTTAGTTCATGGTGTGAAGCTCTTGAACTCAATGTTAAGCCCGGAAGGCTGTGCCTAATCGGATGAGGTTATAAATGGAGTAAAGGTCCGTCTGCAGCATCCCCAGAGCACGAGCAGGGTGGGTGCAGCATGGGGTTAGGTACCAAGTCAATCTCTCTCCTCACTGACCCCATCAAACCACCATTCTTCATCAATATGTTTTCCAGACTTTCATTAGCTTTGCACAGATGTGCTTAAAAATGTTTTCAGAAGTTTTATGTCTAAGCCTTTCCCTCATTAACTTACACTTTATACTAAGATTTCCGTTAAACACTGATCACCTCTCTATCTTCGCACTGAATTGTGTTGATGTTCCTGTCACATTGATGGACGCTGGGTGATGTTGTCCCCTCCCTGATTGAATATCTGTCGAATTTCCCACTCCGCATGTGTAGGAGAATCCATCAGCCAGCACAGGGTCACGTTGTATCACTAAAATCACAACAGAGAGGAACAGGTTTCAGAGAGAGAGGTTTTGACAGATTTTTGTTTTTAACTTTATTCGCCCCCCACCTCCAGAAATAACATTTCCCATTGCACAGAGAGATATACACAGATACAGACACACAGAGCGATAAACACAGAGACAGACACACAGAGAGATATACACAGAGACAGACACACATATAGATATACACAGAGACAAACACACAGAGAGATATACACAGAGCAAACACACAGAGAGATATACACAGAGACAAACACACAGAGAGATATACACTGAGACAAACACACATAGAGATATACACAGAGACAAACACACATAGAGATATACACAGAGATTGACACACATAGAGATATACACAGAGACAAACACACACAGAGATGTACACAGAGACAAACACACAGAGAGCTATACACAGAGACAAACACATATAGAGATATACACCGAGACAAACACAGAGAGAGATATACACTGAGACAAACACACATAGAGATATACACAGAGACAAACACACATAGAGATATACACAGAGATTGACACACATAGAGATATACACAGAGACAAACACACATAGAGATATACACAGAGACAAACACACAGAGAGATATACACAGAGACAGAGACATTAGAAATATACAGAGACAGATACACATAGAGATATACACAGAGAAAAACACACAGAGAGATATACACAGAGACAAACACACAGAGAGATATACACAAAGACAGACAAACACAGAGATATACACAGAGACAGACAAACAGAGATATATACACAGAGACAAAAACACAGACAGATATACACAGAGACAAAAACACAGAGAGATTTACACAGAGACAAACACACATAGAGAGATATACGCAGAGACAAACAAACAGATAGATATACACAGAGACAGGCACACATAGAGATTAACACAGAATCGAAAACACAGAGATATATTCACAGAGACAGACACACAGAGAGATATACACAGAGACAGACACACAGAGAAATATACACAGAGAGAAAAACACAGACAGATATACACAGAGTCAAAAACACAGAGAGATTTACACAGAGACAAACAAACATAGAGAGATATACACAGTGACAGACACACAGAGATATACACAGAGACAAACACAGAGAGTGTTATACACAGAGACAAACACACAGAGACAAATACACATAGGGATATACACAGAGACAAACACACATAGGGATATATAACAAATGATAGAGAGAGATACAGAGACAGGAACACACACAGAGATATACCGAGTAATAGAGATACACACAGAGACAAGCACACATAGAGGTATACACAGAGAAAGACACACAGAGAGATATACACAGAGACAAACACACAGAGAGATATGCACAGAGACAAACACACGGAGATATACACAGAGACAGATACACATAGAGATATACACAGAGACAAACACACATAGAGATATACACAGAGACAAACACACATAGAGATATACACAGAGACAAACACACATAGAGGTATACACAGAGACAAACACACATAGAGATATACACAGAGATTGACACACATAGAGATATACACAGAGACAAACACACATAGAGATATACACAGAGACAAACACACAGAGAGATATACACAGAGACAAACACACAGAGAGATATACAAAGAGGCAATCACACAGAGAGATATAGACAGAGACAGAGACATATAGAAATATACAGACAGACACACATAGAGATATACACAGAGACAAACACACATAGAGATATACACAGAGACAGACACACATAGAGATATACACAGAGACAGACAAACATAGAGATATACACTGAGATAAACACACACAGAGATATACACAGAGACAAAAACACAGAGAGATATACACAGAGACAAACACACGTACAGATATTCACAGAGACAAACACACAATGAGATATACACAGAGACAGATACACGTAGAGATATACACAGAGATAAACAGACACAGAGATATACACAGAGACAAACACACAGAGAGATATACACCGAGACAAACACAGAGGGAGATATACACTGCGACAAACACACATAGAGATATACACAGAGACAAACACACATAGAGATATACACAGAGACAGACACACATAGAGATATACACAGAGACAGACAAACATAGAGATATACACTGAGATAAACACACACAGAGATATACACAGAGACAAAAACACAGAGAGATATACACAGAGACAAACACACGTACAGATATACACAGAGACAAACACACAATGAGATATACACAGAGACAGATACATATAGAGATATACACCGAGACAAACACAGAGAGAGATATACACTGAGACAAACACACAGAGAGATATACAAAGAGGCAATCACACAGAGAGATATAGACAGAGACAGAGACATATAGAAATATACAGACAGACACACATAGAGATATACACAGAGACAAAAACACGGAGAGATATACACAGAGACAAACACACATAGAGATATACACAGAGACAGACACACATAGGGATATACACAGAGACAGACAAACATAGAGATATACACTGAGATAAACACACACAGAGATATACACAGAGACAAAAACACAGAGAGATATACACAGAGACAAACACACGTACAGATATACACAGAGACAAACACACAATGAGATATACACAGAGACAGATACACATAGAGATATACACAGAGATAAACAGACACAGAGTTATACACAGAGACAAACACACAGAGAGATATACACAGAGACAAACACACATAGAGATATACACAGAGACAAACACACAGAGAGATATACACAGATATAAACACACATAGAGATATACACAGAGACAAACACACGTACAGATATACACAGAGACAAACACACAGAGATATACACAGAGACAGGCACTACATAGCGATATAAACAGAGACAAACACACAGAGAGATATACACAGAAGCAATCACACAGAGAGATAAACACAGAGACGGAGACATTAGAAATATACAGAGAGAGACAAACATAGAGATATACACAGAGACAAACACACAGAGAGATATACACTGAGACAAACACACAGTGAGATGTACACAGAGACAGACACACAGAGAGATATACACAGAGACAGACAAACAGAGATATATACACAGAGACAAAAACAGAGACAGAAATACACAGAGACAAAAACACAGAGAGATTTACACAGAGACAAACACACATAGAGAGATATACACAGAGACAAAAACACAGAGAGACTTACACAGAGACAAACACACAAACAGATGTACACAGAGACAAACACACATAGAGATAGACAGAGAGACAGACACACATAGAGATATACACAGAGATAAATAGACACAGAGATATACACAGAGACAAACACACAGAGAGATATACACAGAGACAAACACACATAGAGATATACACAGAGACAAACACACAAAGAGTTATACACAGAGATAAACACACAGAGAGATATGCACAGAGACAGACAAACAGAGATATATACACAGAGACAAAAACACAGACAGATATAGACAGAGACAGAAACACAGAGAGATTTACACAGAGACAAACACACATAGAGAGATATACGCAGAGACAAACAAACAGATAGATATACACAGAGACAGGCACACATAGAGATTTACACAGAGACAAAAACACAGAGAGATATACACAGAGACAGACACACATAGAGATATACACAGAGATAAACAGACACAGAGATATACACAGAGACAATAACACAGAGAGCTATACACAGAGACAAACACACATAGAGATATACACAGAGATAAAACACACAAAGAGATATACACAGAGATAAATACACATAGAGATATACACAGAGACAAACACACAGAGATATACACAGAGACAGGCACGCATAGCGATATAAACAGAGACAAACACAGAGAGAGACATACACAGAAGCAATCACACAGAGAGATATACACAGAGACAGAGACATTAGAAATATACAGAGACAGATACACATAGAGATATACACAGAGAAAAACACACAGAGAGATATACACAGAGACAAACACACAGAGAGATATACACAAAGACAGACAAACACAGAGATATACACAGAGACAGACAAACAGAGATATATACACAGAGACAAAAACACAGACAGATATACACAGAGACAAAAACACAGAGAGATTTACACAGAGACAAACACACATAGAGAGATATACGCAGAGACAAACAAACAGATAGATATACACAGAGACAGGCACACATAGAGATTAACACAGAGACGAAAACACAGAGAGATATTCACAGAGACAGACACACAGAGAGATATACACAGAGACAGACACACAGAGAAATATACACAGAGAGAAAAACACAGACAGATATACACAGAGTCAAAAACACAGAGAGATTTACACAGAGACAAACAAACATAGAGAGATATACACAGTGACAGACACACAGAGATATACACAGAGACAAACACAGAGAGTGTTATACACAGAGACAAACACACAGAGACAAATACACATAGGGATATACACAGAGACAAACACACATAGGGATATATAACAAATGATAGAGAGAGATACAGAGACAGGAACACACACAGAGATATACCGAGTAATAGAGATACACACAGAGACAAGCACACATAGAGGTATACACAGAGAAAGACACACAGAGAGATATACACAGAGACAAACACACAGAGAGATATGCACAGAGACAAACACACGGAGATATACACAGAGACAGATACACATAGAGATATACACAGAGACAAACACACATAGAGATATACACAGAGACAAACACACATAGAGATATACACAGAGACAAACACACATAGAGGTATACACAGAGACAAACACACATAGAGATATACACAGAGATTGACACACATAGAGATATACACAGAGACAAACACACATAGAGATATACACAGAGACAAACACACAGAGAGATATACACAGAGACAAACACACAGAGAGATATACAAAGAGGCAATCACACAGAGAGATATAGACAGAGACAGAGACATATAGAAATATACAGACAGACACACATAGAGATATACACAGAGACAAACACACATAGAGATATACACAGAGACAGACACACATAGAGATATACACAGAGACAGACAAACATAGAGATATACACTGAGATAAACACACACAGAGATATACACAGAGACAAAAACACAGAGAGATATACACAGAGACAAACACACGTACAGATATTCACAGAGACAAACACACAATGAGATATACACAGAGACAGGCACTACATAGCGATATAAACAGCGACAAACACACAGAGAGATATACACAGAAGCAATCACACAGAGAGATAAACACAGAGACGGAGACATTAGAAATATACAGAGAGAGACAAACATAGAGATATACACAGAGACAAACACACAGAGAGATATACACTGAGACAAACACACAGTGAGATGTACACAGAGACAGACACACAGAGAGATATACACAGAGACAGACAAACAGAGATATATACACAGAGACAAAAACAGAGACAGAAATACACAGAGACAAAAACACAGAGAGATTTACACAGAGACAAACACACATAGAGAGATATACACAGAGACAAAAACACAGAGAGACTTACACAGAGACAAACACACAAACAGATGTACACAGAGACAAACACACATAGAGATAGACAGAGAGACAGACACACATAGAGATATACACAGAGATAAATAGACACAGAGATATACACAGAGACAAACACACAGAGAGATATACACAGAGACAAACACACATAGAGATATACACAGAGACAAACACACAAAGAGTTATACACAGAGATAAACACACAGAGAGATATACACAGAGACAGACAAACAGAGATATATACACAGAGACAAAAACACAGACAGATATAGACAGAGACAGAAACACAGAGAGATTTACACAGAGACAAACACACATAGAGAGATATACGCAGAGACAAACAAACAGATAGATATACACAGAGACAGGCACACATAGAGATTTACACAGAGACAAAAACACAGAGAGATATACACAGAGACAGACACACATAGAGATATACACAGAGATAAACAGACACAGAGATATACACAGAGACAATAACACAGAGAGATATACACAGAGACAAACACACATAGAGATATACACAGAGATAAAACACACAAAGAGATATACACAGAGATAAATACACATAGAGATATACACAGAGACAAACACACAGAGATATACACAGAGACAGGCACGCATAGCGATATAAACAGAGACAAACACAGAGAGAGACATACACAGAAGCAATCACACAGAGAGATATACACAGAGACAGAGACATTAGAAATATACACAGAGACAAACACACAGAGAGATATACACAAAGACAGACAAACACAGAGATATACACAGAGACAGACAAACAGAGATATATACACAGAGACAAAAACACAGACAGATATACACAGAGACAAAAACACAGAGAGATTTACACAGAGACAAACACACATAGAGAGATATACGCAGAGACAAACAAACAGATAGATATACACAGAGACAGGCACACATAGAGATTAACACAGAGACGAAAACACAGAGAGATATTCACAGAGACAGACACACAGAGAGATATACACAGAGACAGACACACAGAGAAATATACACAGAGAGAAAAACACAGACAGATATACACAGAGTCAAAAACACAGAGAGATTTACACAGAGACAAACAAACATAGAGAGATATACACAGTGACAGACACACAGAGATATACACAGAGACAAACACAGAGAGTGTTATACACAGAGACAAACACACAGAGACAAATACACATAGGGATATACACAGAGACAAACACACATAGGGATATATAACAAATGATAGAGAGAGATACAGAGACAGGAACACACACAGAGATATACCGAGTAATAGAGATACACACAGAGACAAGCACACATAGAGGTATACACAGAGAAAGACACACAGAGAGATATACACAGAGACAAACACACAGAGAGATATGCACAGAGACAAACACACGGAGATATACACAGAGACAGATACACATAGAGATATACACAGAGACAAACACACATAGAGATATACACAGAGACAAACACACATAGAGATATACACAGAGACAAACACACATAGAGGTATACACAGAGACAAACACACATAGAGATATACACAGAGATTGACACACATAGAGATATACACAGAGACAAACACACATAGAGATATACACAGAGTCAAACACACAGAGAGATATACACAGAGACAAACACACAGAGAGATATACAAAGAGGCAATCACACAGAGAGATATAGACAGAGACAGAGACATATAGAAATATACAGACAGACACACATAGAGATATACACAGAGACAAACACACATAGAGATATACACAGAGACAGACACACATAGAGATATACACAGAGACAGACAAACATAGAGATATACACTGAGATAAACACACACAGAGATATACACAGAGACAAAAACACAGAGAGATATACACAGAGACAAACACACGTACAGATATTCACAGAGACAAACACACAATGAGATATACACAGAGACAGATACACGTAGAGATATACACAGAGATAAACAGACACAGAGATATACACAGAGACAAACACACAGAGAGATATACACCGAGACAAACACAGAGGGAGATATACACTGCGACAAACACACATAGAGATATACACAGAGACAAACACACATAGAGATATACACAGAGACAGACACACATAGAGATATACACAGAGACAGACAAACATAGAGATATACACTGAGATAAACACACACAGAGATATACACAGAGACAAAAACACAGAGAGATATACACAGAGACAAACACACGTACAGATATACACAGAGACAAACACACAATGAGATATACACAGAGACAGATACATATAGAGATATACACCGAGACAAACACAGAGAGAGATATACAATGAGACAAACACACAGAGAGATAAACACAGAGACGGAGACATTAGAAATATACAGAGAGAGACAAACATAGAGATATACACAGAGACAAACACACAGAGAGATATACACTGAGACAAACACACAGTGAGATGTACACAGAGACAGACACACAGAGAGATATACACAGAGACAGACAAACAGAGATATATACACAGAGACAAAAGCAGAGACAGAAATACACAGAGACAAAAACACAGAGAGATTTACACAGAGACAAACACACATAGAGAGATATACACAGAGACAAAAACACAGAGAGACTTACACAGAGACAAACACACAAACAGATGTACACAGAGACAAACACACATAGAGATAGACAGAGAGACAGACACACATAGAGATATACACAGAGATAAATAGACACAGAGATATACACAGAGACAAACACACAGAGAGATATACACAGAGACAAACACACATAGAGATATACACAGAGACAAACACACAAAGAGTTATACACAGAGATAAACACACAGAGAGATATACACAGAGACAGACAAACAGAGATACATACACAGAGACAAAAACACAGACAGATATAGACAGAGACAGAAACACAGAGAGATTTACACAGAGACAAACACACATAGAGAGATATACGCAGAGACAAACAAACAGATAGATAAACACAGAGACAGGCACACATAGAGATTTACACAGAGACAAAAACACAGAGAGATATACACAGAGACAGACACACATAGAGATATACACAGAGATAAACAGACACAGAGATATACACAGAGACAATAACACAGAGAGATATACACAGAGACAAACACACATAGAGATATACACAGAGATAAAACACACAAAGAGATATACACAGAGATAAATACACATAGAGATATACACAGAGACAAACACACAGAGATATACACAGAGACAGGCACGCATAGCGATATAAACAGAGACATTCACAGAGAGAGACATACACAAAAGCAATCACACAGAGAGATATACACAGAGACAGAGACATTAGAAATATACAGAGACAGATACACATAGAGATATACACAGAGAAAAACACACAGAGAGATATACACAGAGACAAACACACAGAGAGATATACACAAAGACAGACAAACACAGAGATATACACAGAGACAGACAAACAGAGATATATACACAGAGACAAAAACACAGACAGATATACACAGAGACAAAAACACAGAGAGATTTACACAGAGACAAACACACATAGAGAGATATACGCAGAGACAAACAAACAGATAGATATACACAGAGACAGGCACACATAGAGATTAACACAGAGACGAAAACACAGAGAGATATTCACAGAGACAGACACACAGAGAGATATACACAGAGACAGACACACAGAGAAATATACACAGAGAGAAAAACACAGACAGATATACACAGAGTCAAAAACACAGAGAGATTTACACAGAGACAAACAAACATAGAGAGATATACACAGTGACAGACACACAGAGACAAACACAGAGAGTGTTATACACAGAGACAAACACACAGAGACAAATACACATAGGGATATACACAGAGACAAACACACATAGGGATATATAACAAATGATAGAGAGAGATACAGAGACAGGAACACACACAGAGATATACCGAGTAATAGAGATACACACAGAGACAAGCACACATAGAGGTATACACAGAGAAAGACACACAGAGAGATATACACAGAGACAAACACACAGAGAGATATGCACAGAGACAAACACACGGAGATATACACAGAGACAGATACACATAGAGATATACACAGAGACAAACACACATAGAGATATACACAGAGACAAACACACATAGAGATATACACAGAGACAAACACACATAGAGGTATACACAGAGACAAACACACATAGAGATATACACAGAGATTGACACACATAGAGATATACACAGAGACAAACACACATAGAGATATACACAGAGACAAACACACAGAGAGATATACACAGAGACAAACACACAGAGAGATATACAAAGAGGCAATCACACAGAGAGATATAGACAGAGACAGAGACATATAGTAATATACAGACAGACACACATAGAGATATACACAGAGACAAACACACATAGAGATATACACAGAGACAGACACACATAGAGATATACACAGAGACAGACAAACATAGAGATATACACTGAGATAAACACACACAGAGATATACACAGAGACAAAAACACAGAGAGATATACACAGAGACAAACACACGTACAGATATTCACAGAGACAAACACACAATGAGATATACACAGAGACAGGCACTACATAGCGATATAAACAGCGACAAACACACAGAGAGATATACACAGAAGCAATCACACAGAGAGATAAACACAGAGACGGAGACATTAGAAATATACAGAGAGAGACAAACATAGAGATATACACAGAGACAAACACACAGAGAGATATACACTGAGACAAACACACAGTGAGATGTACACAGAGACAGACACACAGAGAGATATACACAGAGACAGACAAACAGAGATATATACACAGAGACAAAAACAGAGACAGAAATACACAGAGACAAAAACACAGAGAGATTTACACAGAGACAAACACACATAGAGAGATATACACAGAGACAAAAACACAGAGAGACTTACACAGAGACAAACACACAAACAGATGTACACAGAGACAAACACACATAGAGATAGACAGAGAGACAGACACACATAGAGATATACACAGAGATAAATAGACACAGAGATATACACAGAGACAAACACACAGAGAGATATACACAGAGACAAACACACATAGAGATATACACAGAGACAAACACACAAAGAGTTATACACAGAGATAAACACACAGAGAGATATACACAGAGACAGACAAACAGAGATACATACACAGAGACAAAAACACAGACAGATATAGACAGAGACAGAAACACAGAGAGATTTACACAGAGACAAACACACATAGAGAGATATACGCAGAGACAAACAAACAGATAGATATACACAGAGACAGGCACACATAGAGATTTACACAGAGACAGAAACACAGAGAGATATACACAGAGACAGACACACATAGAGATATACACAGAGATAAACAGACACAGAGATATACACAGAGACAATAACACAGAGAGATATACACAGAGACAAACACACATAGAGATATACACAGAGATAAAACACACAAAGAGATATACACAGAGATAAATACACATAGAGATATACACAGAGACAAACACACAGAGATATACACAGAGACAGGCACGCATAGCGATATAAACAGAGACATTCACAGAGAGAGACATACACAGAAGCAATCACACAGAGAGATATACACAGAGACAGAGACATTAGAAATATACAGAGACAGATACACATAGAGATATACACAGAGAAAAACACACAGAGAGATATACACAGAGACAAACACACAGAGAGATATACACAAAGACAGACAAACACAGAGATATACACAGAGACAGACAAACAGAGATATATACACAGAGACAAAAACACAGACAGATATACACAGAGACAAAAACACAGAGAGATTTACACAGAGACAAACACACATAGAGAGATATACGCAGAGACAAACAAACAGATAGATATACACAGAGACAGGCACACATAGAGATTAACACAGAGACGAAAACACAGAGAGATATTCACAGAGACAGACACACAGAGAGATATACACAGAGACAGACACACAGAGAAATATACACAGAGAGAAAAACACAGACAGATATACACAGAGTCAAAACACAGAGAGATTTACACAGAGACAAACAAACATAGAGAGATATACACAGTGACAGACACACAGAGATATACACAGAGACAAACACAGAGAGTGTTATACACAGAGACAAACACACAGAGACAAATACACATAGGGATATACACAGAGACAAACACACATAGGGATATATAACAAATGATAGAGAGAGATACAGAGACAGGAACACACACAGAGATATACCGAGTAATAGAGATACACACAGAGACAAGCACACATAGAGGTATACACAGAGAAAGACACACAGAGAGATATACACAGAGACAAACACACAGAGAGATATGCACAGAGACAAACACACGGAGATATACACAGAGACAGATACACATAGAGATATACACAGAGACAAACACACATAGAGATATACACAGAGACAAACACACATAGAGATATACACAGAGACAAACACACATAGAGGTAGACACAGAGACAAACACACATAGAGATATACACAGAGATTGACACACATAGAGATATACACAGAGACAAACACACATAGAGATATACACAGAGACAAACACACAGAGAGATATACACAGAGACAAACACACAGAGAGATATACAAAGAGGCAATCACACAGAGAGATATAGACAGAGACAGAGACATATAGAAATATACAGACAGACACACATAGAGATATACACAGAGACAAACACACATAGAGATATACACAGAGACAGACACACATAGAGATATACACAGAGACAGACAAACATAGAGATATACACTGAGATAAACACACACAGAGATATACACAGAGACAAAAACACAGAGAGATATACACAGAGACAAACACACGTACAGATATTCACAGAGACAAACACACAATGAGATATACACAGAGACAGATACACGTAGAGATATACACAGAGATAAACAGACACAGAGATATACACAGAGACAAACACACAGAGAGATATACACCGAGACAAACACAGAGGGAGATATACACTGCGACAAACACACATAGAGATATACACAGAGACAAACACACATAGAGATATACACAGAGACAGACACACATAGAGATATACACAGAGACAGACAAACATAGAGATATACACTGAGATAAACACACACAGAGATATACACAGAGACAAAAACACAGAGAGATATACACAGAGACAAACACACGTACAGATATACACAGAGACAAACACACAATGAGATATACACAGAGACAGATACATATAGAGATATACACCGAGACAAACACAGAGAGAGATATACAATGAGACAAACACACAGAGAGATAAACACAGAGACGGAGACATTAGAAATATACAGAGAGAGACAAACATAGAGATATACACAGAGACAAACACACAGAGAGATATACACTGAGACAAACACACAGTGAGATGTACACAGAGACAGACACACAGAGAGATATACACAGAGACAGACAAACAGAGATATATACACAGAGACAAAAACAGAGACAGAAATACATAGAGACAAAAACACAGAGAGATTTACACAGAGACAAACACACATAGAGAGATATACACAGAGACAAAAACACAGAGAGACTTACACAGAGACAAACACACAAACAGATGTACACAGAGACAAACACACATAGAGATAGACAGAGAGACAGACACACATAGAGATATACACAGAGATAAATAGACACAGAGATATACACAGAGACAAACACACAGAGAGATATACACAGAGACAAACACACATAGAGATATACACAGAGACAAACACACAAAGAGTTATACACAGAGATAAACACACAGAGAGATATACACAGAGACAGACAAACAGAGATACATACACAGAGACAAAAACACAGACAGATATAGACAGAGACAGAAACACAGAGAGATTTACACAGAGACAAACACACATAGAGAGATATACGCAGAGACAAACAAACAGATAGATATACACAGAGACAGGCACACATAGAGATTTACACAGAGACAGAAACACAGAGAGATATACACAGAGACAGACACACATAGAGATATACACAGAGATAAACAGACACAGAGATATACACAGAGACAATAACACAGAGAGATATACACAGAGACAAACACACATAGAGATATACACAGAGATAAAACACACAAAGAGATATACACAGAGATAAATACACATAGAGATATACACAGAGACAAACACACAGAGATATACACAGAGACAGGCACGCATAGCGATATAAACAGAGACATTCACAGAGAGAGACATACACAGAAGCAATCACACAGAGAGATATACACAGAGACAGAGACATTAGAAATATACAGAGACAGATACACATAGAGATATACACAGAGAAAAACACACAGAGAGATATACACAGAGACAAACACACAGAGAGATATACACAAAGACAGACAAACACAGAGATATACACAGAGACAGACAAACAGAGATATATACACAGAGACAAAAACACAGACAGATATACACAGAGACAAAAACACAGAGAGATTTACACAGAGACAAACACACATAGAGAGATATACGCAGAGACAAACAAACAGATAGATATACACAGAGACAGGCACACATAGAGATTAACACAGAGACGAAAACACAGAGAGATATTCACAGAGACAGACACACAGAGAGATATACACAGAGACAGACACACAGAGAAATATACACAGAGAGAAAAACACAGACAGATATACACAGAGTCAAAAACACAGAGAGATTTACACAGAGACAAACAAACATAGAGAGATATACACAGTGACAGACACACAGAGATATACACAGAGACAAACACAGAGAGTGTTATACACAGAGACAAACACACAGAGACAAATACACATAGGGATATACACAGAGACAAACACACATAGGGATATATAACAAATGATAGAGAGAGATACAGAGACAGGAACACACACAGAGATATACCGAGTAATAGAGATACACACAGAGACAAGCACACATAGAGGTATACACAGAGAAAGACACACAGAGAGATATACACAGAGACAAACACACAGAGAGATATGCACAGAGACAAACACACGGAGATATACACAGAGACAGATACACATAGAGATATACACAGAGACAAACACACATAGAGATATACACAGAGACAAACACACATAGAGATATACACAGAGAAAGACACACAGAGAGATATACACAGAGACAAACACACATAGAGATATACACAGAGACAGGCACACATAGAGATTTACACAGAGACAAAAACACAGAGAGATATACACAGAGACAGACACACATAGAGTTATACACAGAGATAAACAGACTCAGAGATATACACAGAGACAAAAACACAGAGAGATATACACAGAGACAAACACACATAGAGATATTCACAGAGATAAAACACACAAAGAGATATACACAGAGATAAATACACATAGAGATATACACAGAGACAAACACACAGAGATATACACAGAGAAAGACACACAGAGAGATATACACAGAGACAGACACACATAGAGATATACACAGAGACAAACACACAGAGAGATATACACAGAGACAAACACACAGAGATATACACAGAGACAGTCACACATAGAGATATACACAGAGACAAACACACAGAGAGATATACACAGAGACAAACACACAGAGAGATATACAGAGAGGCAATCACACAGAGTGATATACACAGAGGCAGAGACACATAGAAATATCCAGAGACAGACAGACATAGAGATATACACAGAGACAAACACACAGAGAGATATACACAGAGACAAAAACACAGAGAGATTTGCACATAGACAAACACACAGAGAGATATACACAGAGACAAACACACATAGAGATATACACAGAGACAAAATCACAGAGAGATTTACACGTAGAAAAAGACACAGAGAGATATACACAGAGACAAACACACATAGAGATATACACAGAGGCAATCACACAGAGTGATATACACAGAGACAGAGACACATAGAAATATACAGAGACAGACAGACATAGAGATATACACAGAGGCAATCACACAGAGTGATATACACAGAGACAGAGACACATAGAAATATACAGAGACAGACAGACATAGAGATATACACAGAGACAGACACACAGAGAGATATACACAGAGACAAAAATATAGAGAGATTTAGACAGAGACAAACACACAAAGAGATATACACAGAGACAAAAACACAGAGAGATTTACAGAGAGACAAACACACATAGAGATATATACACAGAGACAAACACGCAGATACAAATACACGTAGAGATATAAACAGAGACAAACACACATAGCGATATGGACCAAATGATAGAGAGAGATACAGAGATAGGAACACACACAGAGATATACCGAGTAACAGAGATATACACAGAGACAAACACACAGAGAGATATACACAGAGACAAACACACAGAGAGATATACAAAGAGAGAAACACACGGAGATATACACAGAGACAGGCACACATAGAGATATACACAGAGACAAACACACAGAGAGATATACACAGAAGAAATCACACAGAGTGATATACGCAGAGACAGAGACACATAGAAATATACAGAGACAGACAGACATAGATATATACACAGAGACAAACACACAGAGAGATATACACAGAGACAGCCACACATAGAGATTTACACAGAGACAGACACACAGAGAGCTATACACAGAGACAACGACACAGAGAGATTTACACAGGGACAAACACACAGAGAGATATACACAGAGACAAACACTCATAGAGATATACACTAGGAGAAACAAACAGAGAGATATACACAGAGACAAACACACAGAGATATACACAGAGACAGGCACACGTAGCAATATACACAGAGACAAACACACAGAGAGATATACACAGAGACAGACACACAGAGAGATATACACAGAGACAAAAACACAGAGAGATTTACACAGAGACAAACACACAGAGAGAAAAACACAGAGACAAACACACAGAGATATACACAGAGACAGGCACACATAGAGATATACACAGAGACAAAAACACAGAGAGATTTACACAGAGACAAACACACAGAGACATACACAGAGACAAACACAAAGAGAGATATACACAGAGACAAACAAACAGAGAGAAATACACAGAGACAAACACACAGAGATATACACAGAGACAGGCACACATAGAGATATACACAGAGACAAACACACAGAGAGATATACACAGAGACACACACACACACAGAGATATACACAGAGGCACTCACACAGAGAGATATACACAGAGACAGAGACACATAAAAATGTACAGAGACAGACACACATAGAGATATACACAGAGACAAACACTCAGAGGGATATACACAGAGACAAACATACAGAGAGATATACACAGAGACAGGCGCACATAGAGATTTACACAGAGACAAAAGCAAAGAGAGATATACACAGAGACAGACGCACAGAGAGATATACACAGAGACAGACACACAGAGATATATACACAGAGACAAAAACACAGAGAATTACACAGAGACAAACACACAGAGAGATAGACAGAGACAAACGCACATAGAGAGATATACACAGAGACAAACACACAGAGAGATATACACAGAGACAGACACACAGAGATATACACAGAGACAAACACATAGAGAGATATACACAGAGACAAACACACATAGGGATATATACCAAATGATAGGGAGAGATACAGAGACAGGAACACACACAGAGATAGACCGAGTAATAGAGATATACACAGTGACAAACACACATAGAGATATACACAGAGACAGACACACAGAGAGATACACAGAGAGACAACCACACAGAGAGATATACCAATTAATAGAGAGATACACAGAGACAGGCACAAAGATACAGTGATGCATAGAGGGAGATACACAGAGGCACACACACACACACACACACACACACACACACTGATATACCGAGTAATAAATACAGAGACAGACACAAAGATACAGAGATGCACACAGCGAGATACACAGAGGCACACACACAAACACACACAGACACAAACACAAACAGATATACCAAGTGATACAGAGAGATACAGAGACACACACAAAGATACGGAGATACACACAGAGAGATACACAAAGACACACACACACTGACATACGGAGTGATACAGCGAGATACACAGAAACAGACACAGAGATACAGAGATTCACACAGAGAAATACGCAGAGACAACACAAAGAGATATACGGAGAGACACGGGGATACACAGGCATGGAGATACAAAGATACACACAGAGAGGTACACAGTGACAAACGCACACAAAACTTTACTGAGAGATGCAGAGAGACAGACACACACACCGATATATGGAGTGATACAGAGAGATACACAGAGACAGACACACACAGATATACAGAGTGATACAGAGAGATACACAGAGATAGACACACAGATATACAGAGTGATAGAGAGAGATACACAGAGGCAGACACACACACAGATATACAGAGTGGTACAGAGAGATACACAGAGACAGACACAGACACAGATATACAGAGTGATACAGAGAGACACGCACAGGGGGCAGAGTTTTCCATTTGTGAGATTAAGTGAGATATTGGGTGGTTTTCGCGGTACCCACCAGGCTAGCCAGAATGACGAGCACTCGTGCCCGATTCCCTGCTTGGAAGCTCATTAATTCTGCCCGGGCGAGTATCAGCCCCATTCCTCTGATGGGGTGAGAGCTGAAACGTCAGCTGATGGGGTCAAAGGTCCAGGTGCCATATTTAAATGCCAATCAATCAAATACGGGGTCAAAATCATGGAACGCCCCTCCTAACAGCACTGTGGCTGAACTACTCTCCACACCCTTGTGTGACGCCAGGGAGATGTGTTTAAATCTTTACTGGAAGTGTGTGGTGTAAGCGTTTCTATCCCTTCTTCCTCAAGGAAAACTATTGAGTGAGGGCAGCTCATCAGGATTGATATTCTGGTGGCATGCGTGCCTTCTCAGTGTTAGTGGCACAAGGAAAGACATGCACGGGAGGAGGAGATCACTAGGAATCTCCACATCTCAGTTGCAGTAGTGTTTGCATCATTAGAGAGCGGTGAAGACTTCAAGTCTTCTCTCGCATCGATCTTGTTGCTCAAGGGACTCTCAGTTCCCAGTTCTCACTCACAGGGCCCCACGGACCAAAGCAAAGCCCATGGCCTGGCCATTCCTAAGCTCAGAATGTGCAAGTGTGAATGCGGGGCTCGTTCTGACTGAAAGTGGGCAGGGACAGGCCCTGAGTTGAAAAAAGTGGCATTGAGGGCGAGGAGAGATGTGCCCCTTTGCCCTCACTTAACTTCACCCTTCCTGGGACCTGTCAGCGATCAGTGTATCACGGGCACGTCTCCCACATCTTCCCTCCTCCATGATGTGATGGCACTCACACTGACCCTCAGCAGCCCCCTGAAGTTCCTGGACCTCCGGGTCATCATCCTCTGATCAGCTCCCATCCTCCTCCAGGTCATCCTCTGGCAGGGAGTCACCTCTTTGCATAGCCAGATTGTGAAGGGAGCACCACACCTGCGATGATGCGGGGGACCCTGTCGGGAGTGTATTGGAGTGAGCCACCTGAGCGGTCCAAGTATCTGAAACTGCATCTTCAGGCGCCCTCTGGCCTGCTCTGTAAGGGAGTGTGTGGAGCTGTGAGCAGCGTTGCACCTCTCCTCGGGACGACTATGAGGGCGACACACTGGTCTCACCCGCCAGCACTTCAGTGGGTACCAGTTAACCCAAAGCCCCCTTTTCTGTAGACGTAATGCTCCCTCGAAAATCTCAGGAACCTGGGAGTGACTCAGGATGTAGGAGTCTCGGCAACTCCCAGGGCACCATGCACAAACGTGCTGTTCGTTCTTCCGGTGACCACCTGACAGTTGTTCACTGATGGAATGATAGCTCTTGCGGTTTATAAACATTAGGGGCAGCTGCCATGAAGCCTGTATAGCCACATGGGTGCCTCAATTGCACCCTGCACTCTTGGGAAGCCTGAGATGGTGGCGAAGCAGGTGAATCTCGCAGCCTGGCAATCTTCATCCAGAGCAAACCTGGCATAATGATGGGCCTTCCTGCAAAGCCTGCACAACCCTCCCTATCTCTGTAACCTCCTCCAGCCCCTACAACCCTCCCTATCTCTGTAACCTCCTCCAGCCCCTACAACCCTCCCTATATCTGTAGCCTCCTCCAGCCCCTAAAACCCTCCCTATCTGTGTATCCGCCTCCAGCCCCTACAACCCTCCCTATCTCTGTAACCTCCTCCAGCCGCCCCTAAAAACCTTACTATTTCTGTAGCCTCCTACAGCCCTGACAGCCCTCCTTATCTCCTTAACCTCCGCCAGCCCCTAAACCCCCCCTTTCTCTCAAACCTCCTCCAGCGCCTACTATCCTCCCTATCTCTGTAGCCTCCTGCAGCCCTTACAACCATCCCTATCTCTGTGGCCTCCTCCAGCCCCTACAACCCTCCCTACCTCTGTAACCAGCTCCAGCCCCTTCAACCCTCCCTATCTCTTTCACCTCCTCCAGCCTCTGCAACCCTCCCTATCTCTGTAGCCTCCTCCAGCCCCTGCAACACTCCCTATCTCTTTAAACTCCTCCAGCCCCTACAAATCTCTCTATCTCTGTAGCCTTCTCCAGCCACTACAACACTCCCTATCTCTGTAACCTCCTCCAGCCCTGACAACACTCCTTAACTCTGTAACCTCCTCCAGCCCCTATACTCCTCCATATCTCTGTAACATCCTCCAGCCCCTACACCCCTCTCTATCTCTGTAACCTCCTCCAGCCCCTACAGACCTATGTATTTCTGTAACCTCTTCCAGCCCCTACAACCCTCCCTATCTCTGTAACCTCCTCCTGCCCCTAGACCCCTCCCTATCACTGTAACATGCTCGAGCCCCTAAACCATTCCCTATCCCTGTAACCTCCTCCAGCCCCTACACCCTTCCTTATCCCTGTAACCTCCTCCAGCCCCTACAACTCACCCTATCTCTGTAACCTACTCCAGTCATTACAACCCTCCCTATTTCTGTAACCTCCTCCTGCCCCTACCACCCTTCCTGTCTCTGTAACCTCCTCTAGCCCCAACACCCCTCCCTGTCTCTGTAACCTCCTCAAGCCCCTACAGACCTCCCTATATCTGTAACCTCCTCCAGCCCCTAACATACCTCCCTATCTCTGTAAGCTCTTCCAGCCCCTGCAAACCTCCCTATCTCTGTAACCTACTCCAGCCCCTACAGACCTATCAATTTCTGTAACCTCCTCAAGCCCCTACAATCCTCCCTATCTCAGTAACCTCCTCCAGCCCCTAGACCCCTCCCTATCACTGTAAAATGCTCGAAACCCTAAACCATTCCCTATCCCTGTAACCTCCTCCAGCCACTACAACCTTCCTTATCCCTGTAACCTCCTCCAGCCCCTTCAACCCTCCCTATCTCTGTAACCTACACCAGTCACTACAACCCTCCCTATTTCTATAACCTCCTCATGCCCCTACCACCCTCCCTGTCTCTGTAACCGCCTCTAGCCCCAGCACCCCTCCCTGTCTCAGTAACCTCCTCAAGCCCCTACATACCATCCTATCTCTGTAACCTCCTCCTGCCCTTACATACTTCCCTATCTCTGTAAGCTCTTCCAGCCCCTACAACCCTCCCTATCTCTGTAAACCTCCTCCAGCCAACTACAACCCTCCCTATTTCTGTAACCTCCTCCAGCCCCTACAACCCTCCCTATATCTGTAACCTCCTCCAGCCCCCTACAACACTCCCTATCTCAGTTACCTCCACCAGCCCCTACAAACCTCCCTATCTCTGTAACCTCCTCCAGCCCCTACAACCCTCCCTATGTCTGTAAACTCCACCAGCTCCCACAACCCTCCCTATCTCTGTAACCACCTCCAGCCCCTTCAACCCTCCCTATCTCTGTAACCACCTCCAGCCCCTACAACCCTCCCTATCTCTGTAACCTCCTCCAGCCCCCTCCAACCCTCCCTATCTCTGTAACCTTCTCCAGCCACTGCAACCCTCCCGATCTCTGTAACCTCCTCCAGCCACTACAACCCTCCCTACTCTTTAACCTCCTCCAGTCACTGCAACCCTCACTATCTCTTTAACCTCCTCCAACCCACGAAAACCCTCCTTATCTCTGTAACCTCCTCCAGCCACTACAACCCTTCCTATATCTGTAACCTCCTCCAGCCCCAACAACCCTCCCTGTATCTGTAACCTCCTCCAGCCCCCTACAACACTCCCTATCTCTGTAACCTCCTCCAGCCCCAACAACACTCCCTATCTCGGTAACCTCCTCCAGCCCCTACAACACTCCCTATCTCTATAACCTCCTCCAGCCCCCTACAACACTCCCTATCTCTCTAACTTCCTCCAGCCCCCTACAACACTCCATATCCCTGTAACCTCCTCCAGCCCCTACCACCCTCCCTATCTCTGTAACCTCCTCCAGCCCCCTACAAATCTCCCTATCCCTGTAACATCCTCCAGCCCCCTACTACCCTCCCTATCTCTGTAACCTCCTGCAACTCCTAAAACCCTCCCTATCTCTGTAACATCCTCCAGCCCCCTACAACCCTCCCTATCTCTGTAACCTCCTTCAGCCACCTGCCACCCTCCGAGATATCCTCACTTCTCCAATTCTGGCCTCTTGAACATCCCGAATCATTACTGCTCGCACATTGGCGGGTTGTGCGTTCAGTCGCCTGGGCCCTTCAGCTCTGGAATCCCCACCCCCCAAATCTCTCCACCTCTCTCTCCCTCACTTCCCTGCTTTGGGTCACTCCTTTAACCTACTTCTTTGAACCGAGGTTTCCTGTTGAATCCTGAGGCACTGGACAGGTTTCAACAAGAAACAGACAAACTTTATGCCAGAGGAGTTGTCATTTGCTACATTCTTGAACTGGGTCCCTCGACAAGAAGCCCCGCCCTTGGATTACCCACGCTTGGAGCTCATTGGTCACCAACCACATCACGTGATCCCTGATAGACAGGAGGTAGAGGCTGTACCTTCAGATGCCACAGGTCTGGTCACTGGAGCTCATTTCTCCTCATGGGGCTCCCTGGTTTAATTTGTTTTATAATGTTCCTGTGCCACGCCCTGGGACTTTTCCTGATGTTTAGGGTGATACGTAAATTGGAAGTTGTTGTTGTTATGAAACTCTTTGCGACATTCTGGCAAACTGAAGGACTCTGTACCCAGGGGGAGTTCTGTGTTTCGGTTTGGCATCTCAGGGTTGTTACATTTCCACCCCTCAGTGGTGCGGGGGTGGGGAGTGGAGTGAGGGGGAAGATGTCACCTCCAAAGACAACAGAAGAGCTGAACTTGAAAGAAAATTTGGCCGCGTCTTATTTCTCGACGTTGGGGAGATTGGGACAACATTTCGTACAAGCCCCTGGAGGAACAGGTGGGAGGAACACGTTGTTTGGTGTAATTTTGGGATGGGTCCGGGGGGCGCCTGGAGAGGGGAGAATCTCCCAGTTCCTGCGGGTCTGTGGGGAAGAGCACATGCCTGCAATAAACGCCGAGACCATCGTGCGCCTGTGTCCGATTGGGCGATCGACGGGACTCAAAGATACGGAGACATCACCAAATACAACGCTGAGCTTGACCTTAAGAGTTTTCACTATCCCCGAACCATTTCTCCACGGACACTGAGAGGTTATTCGAGAATCCCGGGTCTTTCGGAGGATGGATGAATCCAACGGGCCAAAGAGACGAGATTCGGGAGATTCAATTCCAGGTCCCTCCATAGGTGAAAGGGCCTGGAAGTTTGTAAATAAGACATTCCTTGTGCCAATTATAACTTACGGTGTGGCTGTCTGCAAATACTCATTAAAGGAAAGGCAAGAGGGAGCCTTACTCCCTCATGATGAGAACTGTGGGGTCAGGCGGGTGTTGTATCTTAACCCTCCACTCGAGAGGTAATGAAAGAGTTGAGGTGGGGCTGGGGTGGGGCGAGTTTGGTCCTTTGACAGTTCACCACCAGACATTTCCCTGGCGGGACTGTTTTCTGATCACCATGGAGACCATGGTCACTCTGGGTAGATCAGGATTATGTCTCTACAAGTGATGCTGCATGAAAAATTCACCCACCCGCCCCCCCCTCTCAAGCTTCCAAACCCTCAACCCCCATCCCATCTACCGAACACCCCCCTGACCCCGTCCCCACATTCCCACCTCCTCTTCACACACCACCAGCTCTCCTTCTACCTAAAGATCAAAACACTGCCCTCACCAAAATCGCCAAACCATCCCCTTTCCAAACCAACATAGAAAGCTGGAAGGGGTGAATGGCCTCCCCCTGTTCCTGCGTAACAGGCTGGTGATTGGGGTTGTGGTGGATAAATGGCCTCCTCCTCTTTGTGTGTAACACGCTGGTGAAAGAGATGAATGACCACCTCCTGTTCCTGTGTAAAAGACTCGAGGGGCTATATCGCCTCCCGTTGATGTTTAACAGGCTCCAATAGAGGCCAGACCAGGTAAGGATTGCAGATTTCCTTTGCTAAAGGACACCTGGTCTTCCTGGTGGTGACAGGTGGACAGTAGAGGGGCAGTTGTCAGAGAAGAACACTGATTGACTTTGATGAATCTGACTGTGAATACTCGGGACTCAAACAGCAAGTCTATCCGGGAGTTGGACACTTCCGGCCACGTGACCAGGTGTATGTACACTGTGCTCCATCTACCTTGACCAGGTGTATGTACACTGTGCTCCATCTACCTTGACAAGGTGTATGTACGCTGTGCCCCATCTACCATGACCAGGTGTATGTACACTGTGCTCCATCAACCGTGACCAGGTGTATGTACATTGCCCTCTGGCTACTACACATATACTGACACACACACACACACACACACACACACGCTGGGTTTTAATTGAATTGCAGACAGTCCATCTGGAACTTTTGAGTTATCAAAAGGGAAGCTGGGTTCGAAATGCTAAATACGTAAACATGGCTGCAGTTTTGGAATGTGAGGTGTAAGAAAGATTACATTTTTAGATAAACCAGTGTAGTTTGAATTGCAAAGAAATGGTAAGGTGTTGCACTTATCCTAAACAAGTTAAGCCAAACAGCGTGATTATTTTTTCCATAGGTTACTGATAATATGAGTACTATGGAAGATGTGTATTATGGGAAAAGTTAAGTTGCAAATGCATATTGGGACAATGGAATTCACATTAAAAAGGGAGAAACATGTATAAAGGAAGTGACATTCTGTGTAAGGAGAAAGGAATTCTAAGATCTAACACAAGTGCGAAAATTCTCCAGCCTCTGTGCATTAAGTTGCTGTCTACAGGAACCGAAACTAAGGAATCTCACTGGAAATATCTCTGTCCAGGGTATTGTGTGATGTGCCTGGGTCTGTTGAAATCTATTTCGTTTTACTGCTGGTATAAAAGGGAGCTAGGTTAATAAGATTTAAGATTTATTATAGTCGTGTTTTGTAGGCCTACGTATGTGCTTAAAATATTTCCTGCCATTAATAAATGGTTAATTTAGTTTTGTAAAAAAAAACTCTAAGACTGGGTGGCCTTGTTAATACTGAATTCAAGGCTTGCATCTCGAAATAAACATACAAATTGCAAAGCAGTTGCGGCAACTGGTTGACGTTTCCCTCTAGGATTTGAACAGCTCGCTATTTTGCATCGGTTGTGCCACAACACACATACACACACACGCATGCACAGTGAAACACACACACATATAATCATGCACACAGACACAGGCATGCACACACACACACACGCACACACACAACCCTAATCTTCAGCAATCTCCCATTGCCCCTCGGGCCTTCTCCACCATCCAATAGGATCATGGCTGATCTGATTGCAATCTCCCCGCTAACTGCAACAAACCTCCGCCACCTTGTTTATCCAGACTCTTTATAACTCCAACTTCAATCAGTCAAAGGCCCTGCTTCCACCATCCTTAGAGGAAGGGACTTCCAAAGACTCACTCACCTCGGAGGGAAAGAAAAATCTCCTAATTTCTGTTTTAAATGAGCGACCCCCTTATTTTTAAACAGTGACCCCCCTCGTTCCAGAACCTCCCACAAGAGGAAACGTCCTCTCCACATCCCCCCCTGTCTTGGAACCCTCAGGATGTTTCATGTTTCAATCAGATCAATATTCAAAAAGTCATAATCACACACAATCACTATTCACCAGTGTATAAGCTGGTATTTAATTACTAAATGTGAATTGATAACCAATGCAGAGGAATGAAGTTGCTGTTCTATGCTTTATTGGACATGATAACTGATCCATAGGGTCTACACTTAGATCTTCCTTGTTAAAGTGAGCTTGGCAGCCTATACTCCGAGCGGTAAAGTGACTGCGAATTGTGAATTGGACATTATGATCATTACACAGAATATAAACTTGCAGCTCATTTTTATAGGGGGCTTGAAAACACCACGTGGGGCGAAAACTGCAGGCAGTTCTGACTTGGCGCTTATATGCCATTAACATTGAAAAGCACTGTGGACTGTGAGGAGGACTGTCCCGAATTTCAAAAGGACATCGGGCAAGTTGGTGCAATGAGTGGTCAGTGAGCGGGTGAAGTACAACACAGAGTAATGTGAAGTGAATCAATTTGGTATAATCCTATAAAATAGAGGGTGCGACTGGAAAGGGGCTGCAGGAGCAGAAGGACCTAGGGGTACATGTGCCAGAGTCATTGAAGGTGGCAGGGCAGGTTGAGAGTGCGCCCAGTGAAGCTTACCTGGGTTTCATTAATGTGTGTATGGAGAACAAGAACATGGGTTGTGGGTGAACTTGGAAAGACATTAGCTCTTTTCCGATTTTTATTCTTTCATTGGATGTGGGCACTGCTGGCTAGGGCTGCTTTTATTGCCCATTCCTATTTGCCCCTTGAGAAGGTGGTGGGTGAGCTGCCTTCTTGAACCGCTGCAGCCCCATGTGGTGTAGGTACACCCACAGTGCTGTTAGGGAGGGAGGTCCAGGATTGTGACCCAGCGACATTGAAGGAACGGCCGATATATTCCCAAGTCGGGATGGTGAGTGGGTCGGAGGGGAACTTCCACGTGGTGGTGTTCCCCATGTGTCTGCTGCCCTTGTCCTTCTACGTTGTAAAGGTTGTGGGTTTGGAAGGTGCTGTCTAAGGAGGTTTGGTGACTGTGTGCAGTGCATCTTGTAGATGGTGTGCACACTGCTGCTACTGTGGTTGATGGGGTGCCAAGCAAGCGGGGCTTCTTTGTCCTGGATGGTGTCGAGCTTCTCGAGTGTTGTTGGATCTGTACACATCCAGGCAAGTGGGAAGTATTCTCGCCGAAACTGTTCCCATCCGTGACAAGTTCGGGGGCCAGAGGGTACAGATTGAATGCAATTAGTAAAAGAGGCAAATACGATGTGAGGAGAAACCTTTTCACACAACGAGTGGTTAAGGAATGGAAATCACTGCCTGAAAGTCTGGTAGAGGCAGGTACAATTGAAGCAATTAAGGAGGGAATTAGACTGTTATCTGCCGGGTTACAAAAAGGAGGTGGGATAATGTCAACGAGGGAACTGCTCATCCGGAAGCCGGAAGCAGACAAGATGGGCTGAAAGGCCTCATTCTGCAACTTGTGGTCAGCACGGATCATGGCCTCAAATTGCTTACGGACATATTGAAGTTTAAAGTAAGGAATGTGCTTTTTAAAAAAGGACCTACAAGCAAAAGTTGGACGGGACTGTAAAGTACCCATTGGCTGGGAAATGCCTATGTGGATTACAAATGGCCAACTATCCAGAGAATGGAATGTCACACCGAAAATTCATCAAGGCCGACATCAGGCAGAGGCACTTCAAAGGAAGAGATGCAAAGCAAAATTAAAAAAAAAAACGGATCAACTCTCTCAGCAAGAATTATCTCCTGTTGAGTTTTCTCCCAGACTGTGGAAACGATCTAAGTTAAAAGAAAGCAGTTTCTGTGCAAATGACATGTTTGTTCTATTTGTTTTTCCCTTCCAGGAATACACAAGAAAAGTGGTTAAAAAGCCAACTGCAACCCTGCTCGCTGTGTGCTAGTGTTGACGTTGCAGGCCTGGTGTGGGAGGATGCGCTGTGAAGGTCACAGCTGAAGAACATCATCCAGGCATCCCTGCACTTGTGGGTAAAGAAGTCCCTTCTCTCTGATCGCAGGGACCATGTCACAATCAGCAAAGCCACAGCAGAAACGGGGAGCAGGGCAACCCCTTTCAGCCCACCTGCAGGACTGAGAATCGCCAAACCCACTGCACAACTGGCAAAGTCACCTCTACCGGAATCACCCAGCTTAATGGCCGCAACGCTTCACCTCACGGACAAGACAAAGACTCATTCGTATATATTACTTAACTTTTACTTTTGGACTCAAGACTCATTTCTAATCCGTGTGCTTGTGTTGCATTTATATCATTTTTGATCTCCTTATATTAATTAATACGCTCACTTTTTCTTTAACTCAAGAGAGCCTGGTTAAATTGGCTCCTTTTAAAACACAAATACTTTTGAACTGGGAAAAGGTACCAAGAGGGAAGGGGACCTTTTTAAGGAGCAACCGAGAGGGTTGATTAAGGAATGGGAGCCAGTTGGTCCCTCCGCCCCCGGGAGCAGAACAACTTGGGGTCCCTCCTCTGGGGTTATAAGAAATTGAGGCAACCTCGCCTGTGGACTGGTCATAACAGCTTAAATAATTCTGTGAATCTGCTATTTTATTTTGTGCTGGCTCTTCCCTGGGTCCCTCTTCTCTCACCCTCTGAACATCAAGGAAATATAGTTGCCCGACCCTAATTCCTCAGCGTGTCTCTGCTTTAAGAGGCGTTGCTCACGGCTCCCATCAGGAGCGGGCGACATGACGTCATGACGCTGGGCGGTGACCCTGTGGGAATTCCACTCCGGGGCTGCAATCACGATTGGTTCACAAGCCTCAAGGGCACCCTCGGATTGGCTTGCGGGAATGTCAATCACACTGTGTCTTTGGTGTGGAAGGGGTGGGAGGGCCGACGAGATTGCTCTGTGATTGGTCTGAAAATGACGCCTTATTTGCATTTCTCCGGGTGGGGGTGTGCAAGGGCTAGGACGGTCCTCTGATTGGATGACAAAACAAAAACAGAATTACCTGGAAAAACTCAGCAGGTCTGGCAGCATCGGCGGAGAAGAAAAGAATTGACGTTTCGAGTCCTCATGACCCTTCAACAGAACTGAGAAAAAATAGGAGAGGGGTGAAATATAAGCTGGTTTAAGGTGGGGGGTGGGGCGGGTTGGGGGAGAGAAGTTGGGGGGGGCGGTGGTTGTTGGGACAAGCAATCAGTGATAGGAGGAGATAATCAAATGATGTCACAGACAAAGGATCAAAGAGGTGTTGAAGGTGGTGATATTATCTAAGAGAATGTGCTAATTAAGAATGGGTGGCAGGACACGCAAGGTACAGCTCTAGTGGGGGTGGGGTGAAAAGACTGACAGGGCATTACAGGTATAGATTTAAAAATAATGGAAGTAGGTGGGAAAAGAAAAATCTATATAAATGTAAAGGGGGTGGGGATGGAGGAGGGAATCCAAGATCTAAAGTTGTTGAATTCAATGTTCAGTCCGGAAGGCTGTAAAGCGGCTAGTCGGTAGATGAGGTGCTGTTTCTCCAGTTTGCGTTGGAATAAAATGAAACTGAGGGCATGCGCATCTTTGAAAAAGGGTGCGGCGGTGCTGCTGGAGGGAGAGGTCGAGTGTGTTCATACAGCGGCGCATGGCACTGAGTGTGGATCTCAGAATGCGACGGGAACAGCAGTCCGAGAAACGTTTTATGTCCCGGTGATACCTGTAATCCTGGGCGGGTTCGAAACAAGAGGGATGGTATTTCATTTGAAATCCACGTGGGGTGAGTCGGAGATGGAGACAGTCTCTGAGAAAGGAAATCTGGCTGTGAAAGCAGGTTTTAGTAAACACCTTGTCAAACACCAGGAGAGAAATGGAAAGCAATGAAGGTGAACAAGGCAGAGGACAGATACGAAAATCCTGTCGGAGAGCAGAGCAGCACTTCTTCAAGGTAAGCATTTCTTGAAGAGAGGTGGCAGTTAATTAAACACAAAGATAAAAACATCTTAATGGATGAGGCAGCTGTCATTCAGGCACCGGTCGTCTCCAATTGGACAGGTTGGGTGCAGCTTGCACTTTCTATTGGTCGGGCCACCTCTCAGTCGCACCTCACCACCTCCCCTCCGATTGGCCATTAGGCCACGCGGGATGCGGGAATCGGATTGGCCTGCCCGATTGGTTGGGGCCAATTGTCACTCCCGGAAGGATCTCGTTGATTGTCTGAGGCGGCTGTCACTTAGCGGGAACAGCCTTCTCATTGGTGGAAGAAGAGGTCAGTCACAGTCCGAGCTGTCTGATTAACTGAGGCGGCTGCCAATCACTGGCCGGAGCGCCCTGATTGGCTGATCCGGCTGCCAAACGCTGGCCGGAGCTCCCTGATTGCCTGAGGCGGCTGCCAATCGTTGGCCGGAGCTCCCTGATTGGCTGAAGGCAGAATCGGTGGAGGCGGGAGGTTTAGGTCCAGCCCTGCAGACGTCAGCTCCTCCCCCATGGTTCACTGACTCTGCCCTGTAACTATTGGGAGTTTGCCGATAAATATTCCATTCATGGGCAGGAAACCCTGGGAGTCGCTCCTGGGCTGTTCTCAGATGTTTTCCTTCTTCATTAATTGAACAATGGGTGTAAGTGGATATTTCACCGCCTTCTTGACCTGTTCTCTGAACTTGGACTGAGTCACCCCATAAATAAATGTGTTTGTGCAGCAACTGAGATTACTCAGCACAAATCCGACTTCCCCAAATATATATTCGGGATCGGTGTAATCACTGGGATCTCTTCCTGTGATGGTGTAATATAAGAAATCTATAACTAACACCGACCACAGGAGAATGAAGCTGCCGGAGATGGTGAAGAGTAAAATCACAGATTTCCTCCTGCTCTCCATCTCTGGGTCACTGCGATTCTCTCCCTGGCTCTGACCCCTCAGTCCCTTACGTACCCGACTGGCCACTAAAATGTGTCTGACTGTCAGAGCGTTGAGCGACAGGATTAAAGCGAAAGGGAGCAGTGGGGTTAAAACCGTATCAAACCAGTCAAATCCCACCCATCCGGGATCAGTAAAATAGCTTGGCATGGTATTACAGAACCAGGGTACATTGTCGATTATCTCTCCAGGTTCCTGTGTTAAGTAATGTGGGGTGTTTTTTAAAGAGAGCAGAACGCAGGTTGTTGCTAGAACCATAGCCGCAGTTTTCTCAGTGCAATATGTTGTTTTCAGCTTCTGGCAACAAATGGCCACAAATCGGTCAAAGGAGAACGTGACGGTGAACCAGACGGAACAGTCTGTGGCTGCATGAAGCAGGACCACGACAACACTACACACAGGGGTGATGTTCAGGAAACAGTGTGGGAAATAGTAATAACTGAGCCTCCACAGTATGACGTTAGTGATAACGAGCAGTAGATCCGCCGTTGCCATGGCCACCAGGTAGCGAGTGGTGCAGGTGGAGAGGCCACACTTTCCCCGGGATAGGATCACAATCGACAGGAAATTAACTGTAAGAGGGAGAAGGGAAAAGAGACTGGAAATGAAATGATCAAACATACCCTGTGTCTGACACGGACACTAGGGGATGGATTGAAGCACCAAAAGACGTCAGTAGGGAATGTGTGAGAGGCTGATATTTGAAAATATAAACCCTCATCCCGAACCAACACATCACCATCCTGCACAATTCCGCGAGCACAATTCCACATACCCACTTGCACATTATCACCGGTCCTGAGTGAAGCAGATCCCTCTGAACCACCTATCGGCTTCCCTGGTAACTATCTCAGATCGATGACCTCCGGTTATGCCCCTTCGCACAAGAAGAAATATTCTCTCTGTACCTACTCTATCAAAATCGTTCATTATTTTACATTTTTAATTACCGCACCCCTCAGACTTCTTACCCCAGGAGAAAAAGGCAAAGCCTGTCAATCCGCTCCTGATATTTATACCCACGCATATCTGATATGATCCATGTAAATCATCTCTCCACCCTCTCCGGTGCCTGTATATCTTTTTTAGATATAATATCCGACCAGAACTGTATCCACTGTTCAACATGTAGTTGAACCAAGGTTCGATACAGGTTTAGCATATCTGCTCAACTTTTCAATTCTTTCCCTCCGAAATAAATTCTTGTGTATGGTCCTGCTAATCTGCCACACAACATTTAGTGATTCGTCTATTTGTATTGCGAGATCCCTTTCTAACTCACCCACAATTAGCTGTGCACATCTCAAGTAATAAGTGACCTCAATGTTTTCCCCACCAAAATGTACCACTTCATATTTAGGTGTGTTGAACCTAATTTGTTAAGTGATCCCCTCCGGTTAGTGACCTAAACTCAGTACAATTCTACACTGATAGATACTCCCGCTAATACACAGTAACTGGGGTCAGGTATTTCCCTCCAATAGTGACCCATCCTCAGTACAATTCTACATTGATAGCTACTCCCTGTAATACACGCTGACTGGTGTCAACCGGACCCTCACTGATTACCGTTCTACACGGGTAGATACTCCCAATAATAGTCTTTCTGTGAGTTGCCTGAACTGATTCTAGAGCTCCTGATATTCCACTGGAGAACATAAGGTGATATTTCACTGTGTGTGAGAGTAATTGGCAACGCCTGATTTTCAGTTGAAGCAATGGAACGAATCGATAGAGATAATCCAGGTTATTTGACTGTAGAAGATCCTACCACTGATCGGGTGTCTACATAACTCCACCACTAGGTTAACATGTAACATTATGAGTATCAGAATAAAATCACAGAACAGCTCACATACAGTTTTACAGACATTCAATGCACACATCCACTTACCCGGTACACCTATGATTGCCAGGATCAGGTAAAATATTTTCTTGAAACTGTTAAATGTTTCAAGCATATTCTCTGTGAAATGATGTGTTCCTTCGTGCAGCCGGCAATCCCTCTGTATTAAACTGTGGGGCGATACATTCCCAAAGCCTTTAATTTATACCCTGTGAGAGTGCCTCGGGGAATTTGAAGTTGAACCTTTACCTAAACTTGCACAAGCAGACCACGAAAGTGAGTTAATTCCCTATTGTGTTAGCATGTATTTAGCACAGAGACTCTATTGGACGATTCTGATCACATCAATTAGCTAACAAAAAAACATGGAATTTCTTATTCACACAAAACTTATCTGCTCACTGGAAAAAAAGACACATTTTGAAAACAACATTCAGACATCGAATGGTAGACCATCTCTGTCTCTGTCCCTCTCCCTCTCTCTCTCTCTCACACACACTCTGTCCCTCTCGCTCTCTCTCTCTCTCTTACACACACACACTCTGTCTCTCTCCCTCTATCTCTCACACACACTCTGTCCCTCTCCCTCTCTCTCTCTCACATACAGACTTTGTCTCTCTCTCTCACTCGCAGGGATGTGACTGCCCTCATTAATTGTAGTCCTACATTCAAAGTGTAGAATGTGTCAGTGAGGGTCACAGATTTACACAATCTAAATTTTTGCCATACAATTGAACATTTCAAATGAGGTCTCTAAAGGAATAGGTTAAACTTGTGTAAAAAAAAAGAGCTGCTGGTAAATCTCAGTTGGGATAAAGCGACTATTTCCCATCTGGCAGGCTGATAGTACTGTGACTCTACACGGATCTGTGCAAAGACCAAAGCGATTAACAATATACATCAGAGACTCAGATGAAGGGTCCGAATGTAATGTATCCAGGATTATCAGCTTCCCGGCCTTTTGGCTAAGATCAAGTGTAGGCATGAAGCGATGGCTGTAACCAGTCCAGCCCAATACCATGGGGGACCTAACACCGTCCGGGTGAGGGTGAAGGACAGTGAAGGTGGGGAACCCATGGATCAGGCCTTCTTCATCAAGCGGTTCCTGTTGAAGGGCGTGTGGATTTGAAGCGGAGGAGATCTACTCCCTGCAGGACCCTGCATGTTTCGAGGTGACTTTCAAGCGAGTTGCAGCTGGCGTCCAGTTACTGAAGGTGTTCGAGGAGAAGAGAGACCAGCCGGAGATGAAGATCCTGACGGTGGAGGACAATCTTTGCTCTGTCGTTGCAACGTGACCGGGTGGTGTTGGTGCATCTCTACAAACTCCACGTCCCTGTCGCCGACGTGTTCACCTTCCTCACTGGGTACTTCGACAAGGTTGGGAATGGCACCGAGTTTAGAGACGCCTTGGGATTTGGACATGCCAACGCGAGATTAAGGTGACTGACGGTAAGGGAGCCATCTTCCAGCCTCGTTCCAGCTTCGCTATCGGGGGAAGCCGTGGCTACCTTGGCTACGCTGGGCAGCCCCAAACTTTGTCGCTCATGCGGTAAGTCTGGTCCTGTGGTGGCCAACTGCAGTGCCGTCCTCTCTCCCCTGTCCTGTTTGTGTGTTGCATAGAACACTTTGCTGAGTCCATCAGGAAGGATCCGGGCATAAGAGGAGTGACGATCCCAGGCAGTGGAGGCACTCAGGTCAAAGCTTCCGTGTACATGGACGATGTCACCGTCTTCTGCTCGGATCCGCTGTCGGTGCGCAGACTGATCCACATCTGCGACCAGTTCGTACTGGCCTCTGGAGCCAAGATAAATCGTGGGAAGAGTGAGGCCATGTTCTTTGGGAACTCGGCTGACCGATCCTTTGTCCCCTCCACTGTCAGGGCTGACGGCCTGAAGGTGCTGGGGATATGGTTCGGAGGAACCGGGGCATGCGTTAGAAACTGGAAGGAGCGAGTGCCTATGGTGAAAAGGAACCTGGGCATGTGGGAGCGACGCTCCCTCCCCATTGCGGGTAAGAACCGGGTCATCAGGTGTGAGGCACTCTCGCTGTTGCTGTACGTGGCGCAGGTCTGGCCCATTCCAGACTCCTGCGCGATGGAGATCACCCGAGCCATCTTTCACTTTATCAAGAGGTCGAAAATGGATCATGTCCCCAGGGACATAATGAACAAGCCTCTAGATAAAGGGGGAAAAAACCTGCCCAACATCGCCCTCATACTGATGGCCACCTTTGTGTGCAGCTGCATCAAACTGTGCGTAGAACCTCGGTACACAAGCACCTAGTGCCACTACATGCTGAGGTTCTACCTGTCCCCAGTGTTGTGAAGGATGGGTCTGGCCATGCTGCCGCAGAACTCTCCAAGTAATTGGACCGTGCCGGACCACCTGTCCCTCGTGGAAAAATTTATGCAGAGAAACATGTTTAATCACAAGTCCATCAGGTGGTGGTCGGCACGTACCTTCTTAGAGGCCCTGAGGGAAAAGGAGAGGGTGGATCCTGTCGGCTGGTTCCCCGAGCAGACTGTCAAAGTCATTTGGTAGAATGCCTCATGGCCAGAACTTTCCAACAAGCACCAAGATGTAGTTTGGCTGGTGGTGAGAAATGCTCTCCATGTCAGACCCTTCCAACATGCCAGGAGACTCACTCCCTCTGCAAGTTGCCCTCGAGGTGGCTGCGGTGGGGACGAGACCGTTGTTCACCTCCTTGCGGATTGGGCCTTTGCAGAGAAGGTCTGGAGAGAGATGCAGTGGTTTCTGTCGAGTTTCATCCCGAGCAGTTCTGTGACACAGGACTCTGTGCTCTATGGGCTGTTCCCAGGGACACACACCTAGACAAACATCAACTGCAGCTGGAGGATCACCAACTCGGCGAAAGACGCTCTTTGGTCTGCCCAAAACTTGCTCGTCTTCCAGCGCAAATAGTTGTCCCTGAGCGAGTGTTGTAGACTGGCACATTCCAAGGTCCAGGACTACATGCCGAGGGACGCACTAAAGCTTGGGGCAGCTGCTGCAAAGGCGCAATGGGGAAAGGTCGCTGTCTTAGACCTTTCTGCCCACAGTGCACCGAGGGGCTAGGAACTGTTGAGAGCCCCTCGGGCTGCACAGCTCACAATGTATGTCTGCATTGAATACTAATTGTATTATAATTGTATTGAAGCACCTCAGAGAGCAACATGATGTATGTTGATAACTCCAATCCCATTGTCTGATTGTCTGCATTGACTAGATTGAAATGACTGTAATATGCATTTATTGTATTGATGCACCTTGTGATCCATGTGTAAAAGTTAAGTCTGATTGTACTTTTGTGAGGGTGATTTTGAAATTGTTTGGAATGTACTTCCAGATATTTTATGAATAAAGTATATTTTTCAAAAAAAAAAGTCTCCCAGATTATCAGCTTTCCAGCGTTATGGGCTGACTGTGAGCTGTGAGGAGGACACACAAAGGCATATGGAGACGTGAATTCAGTGAGTAAATAAGGGGGAGATGGAATAGAAGATCGAGCATTGGGACGTTATTCACTTTGGTGTGAAGAATGGAATAAAATCAGGATACTGGAGTTCAGAGGGAATTGTGCATCCTCGTACACAAAGCACAGAAAGTTAACTTGCCGATGTAGCCAGCAATTAGGAAGGTTAATGGTCTGTTGGCCTTTGTAACACGGAGTATGAAATACGATTAGGAAAATCTCACTTTTATTGTAAACGACTCTGGTGTGATCAGACCTGGAATACTGGGCACTGTTTATTGAATGCGGACCTTAATTGAAAACTGTTTCATGCTAATGAGTATCCATGTCATGTAAATATATTACATGTAGAAACCCGCCACAAGCCGGTGTAAATATCCATATTCCACAAAGACGCCACTGTCTTCATCGCTGCATTCCAACACGCCGTCCGCAAATCCAAATTTATCATCCCGCCTAAAGATTCACCCTCACCACACTTTTCCCGCTCCTGTGGACTCCATAAAATACCCCCCATACAGACACTGGCAGATACACACACACAAAGACACATACACACACACTCACACACATACACACTCATTCACACACACACACACAAATTCACACATGCACACACACACTCGCACACATATACACACACACTCGCACACACACACTCACAGACACACACACTAGAACACACATACACACTCACACACACACACATACACACACGCACTCGCACACACACACACACTCGCACACACACACACACACTCACACACACACACATACACACTCGCACACACATACACACTCGCACACACACACACTCGCACACACAGACACTCGCACACACATACACACTCTCTCACACACACACACTCGGACACACATACAGAAACAAAGGCACACACACACACGCACAAACACGTGAACGCACCCACCCACACACACACAAAGGCACACAAAGCACACACACACACCCATACACACGTGCACACACACACACACACACACGCGCACATACAGAAAATAAAGAGTATCTGCCCAGTAACAGTTGAGGGCAGTTTACTGACCCTGGAGGATAAACAGGCAGCTCACAGAGCGTGTTGATTTCAGTCGCTTGTGATAACAGCATCCCGCTCTCTGGCTGAAGTGTTTGGAAAGTTTTCCCTCCATTTTCCTCATCCTCCTCTGGCCCATCTTCCACCTGAAGAAGGCAGCTGCCCAATGGGAATGGACACCTCACCAGCACCTCGGCAGGACCCCTCACCAGGACCCCTCACCAGCACCTCGGTGGACCCCTCACCAGGACCCCTCACCAGGACCCCTCACCAGGACCCCTCACCAGGACTACTCACCAGGGCCCCTCACCAGCACCCCTCACCAGGACACCTCACCAGCACCCCTCACCAGGACCCCTCACCAGCACCCCTCACCAGGACCACTCACCAGGACCCCTCACCAGCACCTCGCCAGAACCCCTCACCAGCACCTCACCAGGACCTCTCACCAGGACTCCTCACCAGGACCCCTCACCAGGACCCCTCACCAGGACCCCTCACCAGGACCCCTCACCAGGAAACCTCACCAGGTCCCCTCACCAGCAGCTCGGCAGGACTCCTCACCAGGACCCCTCCCCAGGACCCCACACCAGGACCCCACACGAGGACCCAACACCAGGACCACTAACCAGGACCCCTCACCAGGACCCCTCACCAGGACCCCTCACCAGGACCCCTCACCAGGACCACGACCCGGCCCCCTGTGCCTGAGAGCTTGTCAATATACCCTTTGCCTGGGTACTGGCAGCTTACCTCGTGTCCGTCATCTATCTAATTAACTATTCTGACCATCAGATACAGGACAGGTTTTGTTTTTATTCATTCCAGGGATGTGGGCGTCGCTGGCTAGGCCCAGCATTTATTACCCATCCCTAATTGCCCTTGTTCTGAGGGCAGGTAAGAGTGAACCAAGCTGCTGGTGGAATTTAAATTCAGTTAACAAAATCTGGGCAATCCACTCAGATGGGCGATGCCCACATCACATGACAGAATAAATGTTTTTTAAAAATACTGTGAGGAAAGAGACCGTCAATGGGGTAAGAATGGATCAGGGCTGAATAAATTGGGGTCAAAAGTTGGAGGGAGAAACTGCAGCAGAACAATGGGCTACCTTCAAAGAAGGGGTAATTCCGACAAAGTCAATAGGCATTCCCTGGAAAGGAAAAAAATACGATCGAGAACCAGACTGAGGGAAGTGAGAGTGGAAATTGCAGAGACACTGGCCATAAATTTTCAGCTTTCCTTAGACTCAGGGGTGGTGCCAGAGGGCTGGAGAATTTCAAACTTCACATCCTGGTTCAAAAAAGGGTGTAAAGATAATCCCGGCTAATGGCGGCCAGTCAGATGGACTTGGGTGTCGGGGAAACTTCTAGAAAAATGACTCTGAAGAAAGGAAATAGACACATGGACAAATTGGTATTAATTAAGGAAAACTAGCGTGGATGTTTAAAATAGAAATTGTGTTTAACTAGCTTGCGGACTGCCTTGAAGAAGTAACAGGGCAGGTTGATGAGGCCAATGCTGTAGATGTGGTATACAAGGGCTTCCAAAACACATCTGATAAAACACTGCACAAAAGACTTGTGAGCAAAGTTATAGCTCATGGAAGAAAAGAGTCAGCAGCAACACAGAACCGAGTGACAGGAAACAGCAAGGAGTGGTTAATGGATTTCTATTTACCACGCGAGATGAAGAATTGTAGTGAAGTTCCTCAGTTGTGAGTGTTGGAAACTCCTGCTTTTCCTGATAATCATTAGTAACCCAAACCTTGGTGTACAGGGCACAATTTCAAAATTTGCAGATGATCCACAACTTAGAATCCTTGTGAACTGTGAGGAGGATGGTGTAAAACTGCAAAATGCCAGAGACAAGTTAGTGAAATGGGTGGCCAGAGGAAGGTCAATGCAGAGAAAGGTGAAGTGATTCATTTTCGTATGAAGAGCATGGAGAGACAAAGTAATGTAAATGGGGACAACTCTGAAGGAGGTGGAGCAGCAGAGTGACCTGTGTGTATATGTGATTCATTCATTGAAGGGGGCAGGGCAGGTTGAGAGTGTGGTTAATAAAGTATACACTATCCTCAGCCTTATTAATAAGGGCATAGAGTACAAGAGCAAGGAGGTTATGTTGAACATGTAGCAGACACTAGTTCAGGCTCAGCTGGAGTTATACATCCAGTGCTGGGCACCACACAGTTAGGGTGTGAAGGCATTCGGGAGAATGCAGAAAAGATTCACTAGAATAGTTCCAGGAATGAGAAACTTCAGTTATAAAGGTAGGTTGGAGAAGTTCGGGCTGTTTTTCTCAAGGAAAAGAGGAGATTTCATGTAAATATTCGAAACCGTGATGATTCTGGACAGAGTCGATAGGGAGAAAATGATCCCACTGGTGAAAGGATCGAGGACGAGAGGGCACAGATATAAGGACATTGTCAAAAGAAGCAATGACGACATGAGGGAAACAATGAGGCAGCGAGGGATTAGGATCTGGAATGCACGATCTGAGAGTGTGGTGGAGACAGGGTCAATCGAGTGGTTAGGATCTGGAACGCACTGTCTGAGAGTGTGGTGGAGACAGGGTCAATCGAGTGGTTTGGATCTGGAAAGCACTGTCTGAGAGTGTGGTGGAGACAGGGTCAATCGAGTGGTTAGGATCTGGAACGCACTGTATGAGAGTGTGGCGGAGACAGGGTCAATCGAGTGGTTAGGATCTGGAACGCACTGTATGAGAGTGTGGTGGAGACAGTGTCAATGGAGCGGTTAGGTTCTGGAACGCGCTGTCTGAGAGTGTGGTGGAGACAGGGTCAATCGAGGAATTCAAAAGGGAATGAGACTGTTATCTGAAAAGGGAGAACGTGCAGGGATACAGGGAGAAGGTGGGAGAATGGAACTGAGGGAATTGTTCATTCAGAGAGCCAGTACAGACACGATGGGCAGAATGATCTCCTCACTGAGCTCTAACAATTCTGTGATTCTGATTCTCTCTCCCAGCCTCTCTCTCCCTCGTTCTCTCGCAGTCTCTTTCTCTCCCAGTCTCTCTCTCTCTCTTTCTCTCTGTCTGCCTTTACCACCGAGTCTCTCTCTGTCTCTCTCTCCCTTCCAGTCTATCTCTCTCCCAGTCCCTCTCTCTCTCTGTGTCTTTCTCTCCCAGTCTCTCTCTCCCTCTTTCCCTCTCTCTCTCCCAGTCTCTCACTCTTTTTCACTCTTTCTCTTTCCCTCCTGCTCTCTCTCTCTTTCTTTCTCAACCAATAACTCTTCCTCTCTTTCTCTTTATTTCTCTCGCAGCTTCACTCTCTCTCTTTCTCTCCCAGTGTCTCTCCCTCTTTTTTTCTCTTAGTCTCTTTCCCTCTCTCTTCTAGTCTCTCTCTCTCGTTTTGTCCCGGTCTCTCTCATTCTCTGCCAGTCTCTCTCCCTTTCTTTTTCTCTCCCCATTTCTCTTTCTCTCTCTATTTCTCTTTCTCTCTCTATCTCTCCCAGTCTCTCTCTCTCTTTTTTTCTCTCCCAGTCTCTGTCTCCCTTTCTCTCCCTCTCTCTTTCCCAGTCTCTCTCTCGCTTTTTCTCTCTCCCTTTCTCCCTCTCTCCCAGTCTCCCTTTCTCTCACGCTCTCTTTCCCATTCTCTCTCTCCCTTTCTCTCTCTCTCTCTCCCAGTCTCTATCCCTCTCACTTTCTGTTCCAGTCTCTCTTTCTCTTCCAGTCTCTCTCTCTTATTCACTCCCAGTCACTCTCTCTCTTCCTCTCACAATCTCTCTCTTTCTCTCTCCCACAGTCTTTCTCTCTTTCTCTCACTCTCTCCCAGGCACTCTCTCTGGTCCTCTCCCAGTCTTTTTCTTTTTCTCTCTCCTAGTCTCTCTCTCTTTCTCTCTCTTTTCTCTCTCCAAGGCTCGCTCTTTCTCTCCCAGTCTCATTCTCCATCTTCCTCACCCAGTCTCTCTCTCTCTCTTCATCTCTTTCTCTCCCATTCTTCTCTATCTCACTTTCACTCTTACTCTCCTAGTCTTCTCTCTCCCTATCTCTCTCTCTCACTATTTCTCTCCCAGCCTCCCACTTTCTCTCCCTCTGTCTTTGTGTCTCTTTCTTTCTCTCTTTTTCTCTTCCAGTCTCTCTCTCTCTTTCTCTCCCAGTCTTCTCTCTCTCCCTCTCTCTCTCTCTTTCTCTCCCAGCATCTCTCTTTCTCTCCCTCTGTATTTGTGTTTCTTTCTTTCTCTCTCTTTCGCTACCAGTCTCTCTCTCTCTCGCTTTCTCTCCCTGTCTCTCTCTCATTCTCTACCAGTCTCTCTCTCTCGCTTTCTCTCCCTGTCTCTCTCTCTTTCTCTACCAGTCTCTCACTCTTTCTCTCCCAGTATATCTCTCTCGTACTCTCCCAGTCTCTCTCTCCCTTTCTCTTTCTCTATCTCTCTCCCAGTCTCTCACTTTCTCTCTTTCTCTCTCCCTGTCCCTCTCTCTCTCTCTTTCTCTCTCTTTCTCTCCTAGTCTCTCTCTCTCTTTATCTCCAAGTCTCTCTCAATTTCTCTCCCAGTCTCTCTCTTTCTCTCCCAGTCTCTCTCTTTCTCTCCCAGTCTCTCTCTCTTATTCTCTCCCAGTCCGTCTCTCGCTTTCTCTCCCAGTCTCTTTCTATTTCTCTCTCTCCTTTTCTTTCCTATTCGCTCTCTTTTTCTCTCTCTCTCTCTTTTTCTCTCCTAGTCTCTCTCTTTCTCTCCCGGTCTTATTCTCTCTCTTTCTCCACCAATCTCTCTCTGTCTCTCCCATTCTTCTCTCTCTCACTTTCATTTTCCTTGCCCAGTGTTCTCTCTCCCAATCTCTCTCTCTTTCTTTCCAAGTCTCTCACTCCCTCTCTCCCTCCTTCTCTTTCTCTCCCAATCTCTATCTTTCACTCTCTCTCCTTATCTCTCTCCGTTTCTCTCTCTCTCTCTTTCTCTTCCAGTCTCTCTCTCACCCTCTCTTTTTCTCCCAACTTCTTTCTATCACTCTCTCTCCAGTCTCCCTCCCTCTCTTGCCGACCCACTCTCTCTCTCTTTCTCTCCCAGTCTCTCTTTCTTTCCCAGTCTCTCGCTCTCCCTTTCTCTCTCTCCAAGTCTCTCCCTCTCTTTCTGTCTCTCTTTCCCAGTCTCTATCTCTCCCTCTTTCGCTCCCAGCCTCTCTCCCTCTTCCAATCTCTCTCCCTTAATATCTCCTAGTCTCTCTCTCCCTCTCTCCCAGTCCCTCACTCTCTTTCCAGTGTCTGTCTGTCTTTCTCCCCAGTATCTCTCTCTCTCTTACTCTGCCAATGTCTCTCTCTCTTTCTCTCTCTCTTTCATTCTCTCCAAGTCTCTCTTCCTCTCCCAGTCTCTCTCTCATTCTTTCCCAGTGTCTCTCTTTCTCCCTCTCTCCCAGTTTCTCTCTTTCTCTTGGAGTCTCTCTCTCTCTCTCCTTTTCTCCCAGTTTCTCTATCTCTCTGTCCCAGCCTCTCTCTCCTTCTCCCCAATCTCACTTTGTCTCTCTCTTTCTCCCGTCTCTCTCCCAATATCAATGGGGTGAATGGCCTCCTTCAGCACTATAACAATTCTATGATTTTATTTGCTCCTTTCTCCTCCCTGTGTTCCCGCTTTCCCACCCTCTGGATTTCTGCTGTTTGATGCCTGATTGGTTGTGACGACTGCCTGTGATTAGGCTCAGCACACTGATTGGTTGAAGTGGCTGTCGGACAGAGCTTGAGATCGTTGATTTGCTCAAACTTCTGGGAGTCACCGGGTGAAGCTCCCTGATTGGATGCAGCTGCTGTCCGTCTCAGAGTGACATGAAACGATTGGTTGAGGAGTCCATGGGCCAGGCTGTAAGGAGGCAGAGACAGTTTGAGAAAGTTGTATTTGCATTTGTGGGTGTTGGCAATGAGGTTCAGCTTCTAATATAAAATTTGATTTGCATTTCTTCATCTGTGTGTCATCAGAGGTCAAATGGAGTTTTAGTTCCACTTTAAAAAGGGGTTTGCATTTCTAATGAGGAGTTTTACGACTCCAAAAGGAAAGGTAAAAAAAAAAGGGCAGAAGAATTGCACTGTTGCCTAGCAACAGGGGAGAAGTGAGGCAGGTCCCTCCCACAGACACACACACAGAAGTTTTGATTTGAAGTTGTGGAATTTGCTTGTTTTATTTTATTCAAAGCTGCTGCCAGGAGAGGCTGGTGCAAAGGGTGCAGATTGCCAGCCCCAAGCTAAGGAAAAGACCCCAAAAATCCAGGGGAGCGAAGCAGGAGAAAGTAACAAGCAGACCTCCTAGGCAAAGGAAGGACAGGAACCTAGGGGATAAAAAGGTCCTGTTAGTGTTCTTAAGAGTGAAGGGCAAGTAGTAAGGCTTCAGGCTTCAGATTAAAACAGACAAAAGCTGCACAAAGCAGTTTTGAAGTGAGAACAGCTTTCAAGAGGCAAGAAAGCCCAAAGAGATGGCTAAATTACTGTAACTGTTTGCTATGTGAAAATTGAAGCAGTGGGGTGCTGTGGAGGTGGAGTTGGTGAGAGGGAGAGTGTGTGGCAGACAACTTGAATGCATATGGTGACCCAGGGAAGAGGAGCTTTGGAAGGAGAGTTCGTATCCCTGGAGATGATCCCTTGCGGAAGGCGTCTGAGAGAAAAACTCAGTTTGGGAGATGATTTGAAGATGATGTCTTGGAGAGCGGAGATTGGAAACCTTCAGGTGAAGGACGGAGTTCAGTGAGACTGAAGGTTGGCTCATGGTTTAACAAGCGGGAATTGAGGAGAGAGCCATAGAATCTGGTTGAGGTGATATCTGTCACTTGGTTTCAGAGTGTTAGGCTTACGTGGACTGTGTATTTACAGTGAATATTAGAGTTTAAGGTAACTTTTGTAACTTGTACTATCCATACAAATCTGTATATATCTGTAAAGGTATAGCTGTGGGCGTAGGAGTATTGTGATACAGCTCATCTTTTATTGTTGAATCAATGTCTTATTTTTTTGTTCAAAGTCCATCAGCTGACACTGGTGAATCTGTTCAGTCGCCACTCTCCACGTATTTAAACAATCAAATAACAGTTAGGATCTATCAAGCTGGGTTCCACTCTGGGATCAGGCTTGTCCATTGATAACCTCAGCTGGGAGCGTCAGACCGGCGCACAGGTTCCTGATTGGCTGAGGATGCTGTGCGTGTCCTAAGGGTGTTGATCCCCGATTGGTTGAGGGGGGGGGGGGGCCGTCAGTCACCGGCGGAGCTCCGTGATTGGATGGGGCTGCTGTCCATCTCAGGCTGGCTGGAGCTGATTGGGAGTTTGTGGATAAATATTCCACTCATGGGCTGGAAACGCTGGGAGGCGCCTCTGGTCTGTTCTCAGTTGTTCTGTTTCTTCATTAATTGAACAATGGGTGTAAGTGGATATTTCACCAAATTCTTTACCTGCTCTCTGAACTTGGACTGAGTCATCCCATAAATAAATGTGTTTGTGCAGCAACTTAAGTTCACCAGCATCCATCCGACTTGTGCAAAAATATATTCAGAATGCGTGTAATCACTGGGATCGGTTCCTGCGATGGTATAATATAAGAATTCAATAACATACACCGACCACAGGAGAATGAAGCTGCCGGAGATGGTGAAGAGTAAAATCACAGATTTCCTCCTGCTCTCCATCTCTGGGTCACTGCGATTCTCTCCCTGGCTCTGGCCCCTCAGTCCCTTACGTACCCGACTGGCCACTAAAATGTGTCTGACTGTCAGAGCGTTGAGCGACAGGATTAAAGCGAACGGGAGCAGTGGGGTTATAACCGTATCGAACGAGTCAAATCCCACCCATCTGGTATCAGTAAAATAGCTTGGCTTTGTAGAACAGAACCAGGGTACATTGTCGATGATCTCTCTAGGTTCTTGTGTAAAGTAGCGTGGGGTGTTTTTTAAACAGAGCAGAACGCCGGTTGTTGCTAGAACCACAGCCGCAGTTTTCTCAGTGCAATATTTTCTTTTCAGCTTCTGGCAACAAATGGCCAGAAATCGGTCAAAGGAGAACGTGACAGTGAACCAGACAGAACAGTCTGTGGCTGCACGATTCAGGACAATGAGAACACTACACACGGGAGTGATTTCCAGTAAAGACACTGGGAAATAATAATAACTGAGCTGCCTCAATACAACCTCAGTGATAATGACCAGTAGATCCGCCGTTGCCATGGCCACCAGGTAGCGAGTGGTGCAATTGGAGAGACCACACTTTCGCCGGGAAAGTATGAGAATTGCCAGTAAATTAGCTGTAAGAGAGAGAAGGGAAAGGAGACTGGGAATTAGTGATGCACAATTGTCCCTTTCAGGCTCAGAAAATAAGGGCAGGAATTTACCACCGGATAACGTGTGGTATGGTTGGTCAGTGTGCGTGTGTGTGTGTGTTTGGCTGTATGTGTGTGTCTGGGCGGGGTCTGTGGTGTGGGGATGGGGAATGGATTAGCAGGGTTTGAATTTCAATAATCATAGCCATGACTTGAACCCAATGTAAATATTTTACTGACGTTGCTTTCCGTGTTTAACTCTGAACCTCTGTGTTTCCTCGTGGGTCCCTCCTCCCCATCCAGAGCCATGTTGAATTGGCGTTCGGAACCAGAGCACCTACCACACCCCCAACACAAACTCCCAGTTTTGGAGCTTCCCAGGATTGGGACCTCTCAAAGGATTTGACCACAGCCCAGCTTCAGACCCTCGCCGGATCGGAACATTCTCGCGATTGGAGCCTGGGTGGGGCTAGACTGCTCTCTCCCTTTATTGGTATCGCTGTGCTCGGACTATCCCCGAGTTCTGACCTTCCCAGATCGGGACCCTCACCAGGTTCGGACCCTCCGAGGTTCGTACCCTCCCAGGTCGGGACCCTCACCAGGTTCGGTCCCTCGCTAGGTTCAGAACCCCCACCATTTTAACACCACAGGCCACAAGCTAGGAGTGTGATGGAATAGTCCCCACTTGCCTGGATGAGTGCAGCTCCCACAACACTCAACAAGCTCGACACCAACCAGGACAAAGCAGCCCAGCTTGATTGGCACCCCATCCACAAACATTCACTCCCTCCACCACCGACGCACAGTAGCAGCAGTGTGTGTACCACCTACAAGATGCACTGCAGCAACTCACTAAGGCTCCTTCCACACCTATGGCCACTACCATTTAGAAGTGCAGGGGCAGCAGACACATGCGAACACCATCACCTGGAAATCACTCACCATCCCGACTTGAAAATATATCGGCCGTTCCTTCACTGTCGCTGAGTCAAAATCCTGGAACTCCCTACCTAACAGTGCTGTGGGTGTACCTACACCGCACGGGGACTGAAGCGGTTCAAGAAGGCAGATCACCACCCACCTTCTCAACGGGCAATTAGGGATGGGCAATAAATGCTGGCCCAGCCAGCGAAGCCCACATCCCGAGAATGAATAAAAGGAAAACAATCACCATGTTGGGACCCTCAATAGGAATGCCCACTCCCTATTTTTTACCCCACTCAGACACCAACCCCTCCCCCAAACCCAGCAGTTTTCAAGTGTATTTGCATTCGGACCATCATCCGGTTCGGACATTCCCCAGGTTCTGACTCCCACGGGTTAGGACACTTGCCAGGTTAGTATCTACACCAGGATTGGGCTCCCGGGTTCAGACCCTCCCTGGGTTCTGACTCTCCCCAGGTTCGGACCCTCCCCAGGTTCAGACTCCCCCCCACCCCGGGTTCAGATCCTTACTGGTTCAGTCCATTCCAGGGAACAGATTCTCCCCATATTCTGACTCTCCCCAGGTTCAGACTCTCCCCGGATTCAGTCTCTCCCCATGCTCAGACCCTCCGCTGTTTCAGACTCTCCCTGGGTTCTGTTCCTCCCAGGGATCAGACCCTCCCCGGGTTCAGACCCTCCCCGGGTTCAGATTCTTACTGGTTCAGTCGCTTCCAGGGATCAGATCCTCCCCATGTTCTGACTCTCCCCAGGTTCAGACACTCCGCTGTTTCAGACTCTCCCTGGGTTCCGACTTTCCCCAGGTTCAGACCCTCCCCTGGTTCAGACCCTCCCCGGGTTCAGATTCTAACTGGTTCAGTCCCTTCCAGGGATCAGACTCTCCCCATGTTCTGACTCTCCCCAGGTTCAGACCCTCACTAGCATCAGGCCCTACCCGCTTCAGGTTCTCCCCGGGTTAAGGCACTCCTCAGATTCACACCCTCCTCAGGTTCAGACTCTCCCCAGGTTCACATTCTCTGCGGCTTGGCCTCTTCCTGGGTTCAGACTCACCCTGGGTTCGCCTCTTCCCGAGTTCAGACTCTCCCCAGGTTCAGACCATCCTCAGGTTCAGACTATCCCCGGGTTCAGACTCTCCCCGGGTTCAGTCTCTCCCAAGGTTCAGGCCCACCCCAGGTTCAGACCCTCCTTGTTTTCAGAATCTACCCAGGTTCAGACCACCCCCGGATTCAGAGCCTCACCAGGTTCAGAGCCTCACCAGGTTCAGACTCTCCCAACGGTTCGGACCCTCACCAGGTTTGGACCTTCCCCATAATCATAACATTCTATTAACTTTCCTAATTACCCGCTGTACATGCACACTAACCTTTTGAGGTTCATGCACTAAGACACGCAGAACCCTCTGCATCTCAGAACTCTGCAATCTCTCACCATTTAGATAATAAGCTTCTTTTTTATTCTTCCTGCCAAAATGAACAATTTCACATTTGCTCACATTATACTCCATTTGCCCGATCTTTGCCCACTCACTTTCTATGTCCCTTTGTAGCCTCCCTACGTCCTCTTCACAATTTACTTTCCCACCTATCTTTGTGTCATCAGTAAATTTAGCCACCATTCCTTCGGTCCCTTCATCCAAGTCATTGATGTAAATTGTAAAAAGTTGAGGTCCCAGCACTGATCGCTGTGACACACCACTCGTCACATCCTGCCAACCTGATAAAAGACCCATTTATGCCTACTCTCTGCTTCCTGTTAACCAGCCAATCTTCTATCCACGCCAATATGTTACCCCCTAAACCATGAGATTTATTTTCTGCAATATCCTTTCATGTGGCACTTTATCAAATGCCTTCTGCAAATGTAAGTACAGAACTTCAACCGGTTCCCCTTTATCCACAGCACATGTGACTCATTCAAAGAACTCCAATAAATTGGTGAAACATGATTTCCCTTTTTCAAAACCACATCGACTCTGCCTGATTAACTTGAAGCTTTCTAAGTGCCCGACCATGAATATTTTAAACTATAGCTTCTAACATTTTACTTGTCACAGATGTTAGGCCAACTAGCCTATATTTTCCTGCTTTCTGTCTCCCTCCCTTTTTGAATAACGGATTTACATTTGCTATTTTCCAGTCTAATGGAGTCTATGGCATTAAGCAAAATTAAAACAAGCGCATCAACTATCTCACCAGCTGCTTCTTTCCAGACCTTTAGGGTCAAGTCCATTCGGACCGGGGATTTGTCAGCCCTCAGCCCCAACAATTAGCTCAACACCACTTCCCTGGTGATTGTAATTTTCCCGGGTTCCTCCTCCCTTTACTTTTATTTGCGGGTCGTTACTTGTGCACTTTATAGTGAAGACCGAAGCTAAATACCTGTTTAATTCATTCGCCGTTTCCCGACTTTCCATTATCAATTCCCCAAACACACTCCCTATAGGACCAATTCTCACTTTGTTAGCTATTTTCTGATTTAAATATCGATAGAATCTCTTACTCTCTGTCTCGATATTACTAGTGAGCTTTCTCTCACACACTCATTTTTCTCTCTTCATTAATATTTGCCGCATCCTCTGCTGTTCCTTCTGTTCTTTCCAATCTTCTGACCTGCCACCCATCTTTGCGTAATTATATTCTTATTCTTTAAGTTTGATACTGTCTTTAAATTTTGTAGTTAACCACAAGGGTGGGTCCTCCCCTTGGAACTTGTCTTTCTAATTGGAATGTATCTATTCTGTGCATTCTGAAATATCCCTTTAAATGTCTGCCACTGAACCTCTCTTGACCTGTCCCTCTTCCTTGTTTGGCAGTTCACTTAAGCTAGCTCCAATTTCATGTCCTCATAATTGCCCCAATTTAAATCTAAAATCCCAGTTTTAGGCGCACTCGTTTCTCCCTCAAAATGAATGTACAATCAAGTCATTTTATGATCGTTGCATCCTAGGGGTGTCTTCACCATGAGGTTATTAATTAATCCTACCCAGTCACTCTTTACCAGGTTCAGTATAACCTGCTCTCTGGTTGGCTCCTGAAGGTGATCTTCTAAGAAACGACCCCGAAAACATTCCATGAACTCTACAACTACGACACCTTTGCCCATCTGATTTTTCACCACCAGGTTCAGACCCTCCCTGGTTTCGAACACTCACCAGAATCGGACCCACACCAGCATCGGACTCTCACCAGCATCGGACCCTCACCAGTATTGGACCCTCACCAGGCACAGACCCTCACCTGGCTCAGACCCTCAACTGGCTCAGACCCTCACCAGGCTCAGACCCTCACCTGGCTCAGACCCTCACCAGGCTCATACCCTCACCTGGCTCAGACCCTCACCAGGTTCAGACCCTCACCAGGCTCAGACCCTCACCAGGCTCAGACCCTCACCTTGCTCAGACCCTACCCAGGTTCGGGCCGTTGCTGGATTCAGGCCCTCTCATGGTTTGAAGAATCCACAGGTTCAGACCCTACCCAGGTTTGGACCTTCCACAGATTCGGACCCTCCCCGGGTCCATGCACTCTCTGGGTATGGACCTTCCTAAGGTCAAACCTTCACCAGGAGCGTAACTCTCATCAGGTTCCGATCCACCCCAGATTCGGGCACTACCCAAACTAGAACCTTGTTAGGGATCCGAGCATCGGCCGATGGGACTAAAGGCTCTGGGGAATAATGAAGGAGTTTCAGAAGCACTGGTGTGGAAGGCAGCATTGTCAGAACAGATGGAGCGGAGGAGGGGAAACTGGGAGATATTGGAACAGAATCATCCCAGGAAGTGGGGAGGGATGAAGTATAATCCAGGGAGCTGTGAGAGTCGGTGAGATTATAGTAGATATTGGTGGAAAACCCATTCCCTGAAATGGGGGTAGAGAATTCGAGTAAACGAGGGGAAGGGAAGTTCCTGAGATGGACCATGTGAAGAGAAGGAGGTGGAAATTAGGAGCAACATTGTTTGCTTTAGAATCAAAGGAAGAAGATGGCAAAACACAGTCATCAAAGGACCCAGGAACCTCAGAATGATGGGAACAAAGACTGGTCCATGCATCCTACATAAAGGCAGCATTGCGAGCTCACATACAGGCTCTCTCCGCGGGACAATTGGAGTGTCTAATATCCCTATGATTCCACCCAAGGTCCACACACCTACACTTCAACACAGGCTCCCTGTCCACAAATCAGGATGATGACCCTGTGAGGGTTCTCATTCCTGGAACAGAACCGATGAAGAGAGAGAGGAGATCCAGCTGGAATGGAGAATGAACAAAGCAGAACGATCCCATCCCAAATGGGATACTTGGAATGACCCAGAAGGAGATGGTGGTGGGGAACTGGCCGCGAAATGGCCTGGTGATGTCTGTTAGGAAAGATCCCACCCACTGTGTGCTAAAGGAGAGTTCGGGATTCACTGCAATCTGGAGCAGAGGGAACTCGACTTCAGAGCAAGGCTCCCAGCTCGGGATGAAGGGAGTCAATTGGGTTGTGGGACAGATAGAGATATCTGTGGGGTGCGGGGTATTGGAGGGGAGGGAGGGGGGAGGAAATAGAGACACCAATGGTAATGAATAAATACAACCCAAAAACGACAACATGTTTCAGGCTGGTTTTTGATAAGGTGATGAAGGAGAAGGTAAATCCTTTGGGTTGGATGGAAGGCCTGGATACAGACTGAAATCAAACAGATAGGGAGAGACAGCAGGGACGTTATTCAATATACATTAACCATCACTAGAACATGATTAGAGGACACAACTACAGCTCATATAATTCATATATTAAAAACAGAACATAGACCAAGTCCAAAGAACTATAGACCCGTTCACACAACGTCAGTGGCGGGAAAAATAACGGAGTCAAAAATCGAATAGAAACACATCCAGAAACACACAATATAATGAAAAGTAGTCAGCACAGAGTCCAAAAGCCAGGTCATACTTGAGTAACTTCATTGAATTATTGACCCGTTATCAGACATTTTAGATCAGATTAGTACAATAGATGGAAAACATTGTCACTCTCTAAAGACCTTCAGTAAGTTACAACATCACCGATTGGTGACTAACCTCAGAGCCAGTGGAGTTAGGGGACAAGCAGTAAAATGGACAGGGAGCTGGCTACAAAGAACAGGAAACAGGGAACACGGGATAAAGAGGATTTACTGAGGCTGGTGGGAGGTGGGGAGTGGTGTTCCACAGGGATCAGCCCTGGGATCACTGCCCTTCACCATTTACATCAAAGATATGGAATCGGGAAGCAAAAAGATAATTTCTAAATTAACAGCCAAATCCAAATTGAGAGGATAGTGAACACAGAGCAATGATAAAACAAAATACCTGAACACATTAATAAAAACTAATATACTTGCCCAGTGGACATTTCAATGGGAAATTCATTTTAACATAACTAAACATCAGGTGCTGCATTTTGATAGGAACCGTGAGGGTCCCAAATAATCCTTGCAAATGACTTTCCTCAAAGGGGTCGAGAGGTTCAGGGTTCGGGGGAACAGGTTCACAAATCATTAAAAATAGCAACACAGGTTAACAAGAAGATATAAATCCAAACAAAGCAGTGGGCTTTATTTCTAGAGGAATGGAAGTGAGAGGATAAAAAAACAAAGAGGATTGGAATACTGTAACAATGCTGTCGGGTCACTCAAATGTCAGCAACTCAGTGAAGTCTGTTTATGTTCAAGTAGTTCAATAGAAAACAGAGAAATATCGAGGCGTGTGATGTGATACACCCATTACTAAACACCTTCAATGAACAGCTCAACTCTTGCCTTTTTCAGCTATTCCATTGCTAAAATACAGAGGCTCCATGGAATGGAGAGAGCACTCAACAAACAAAAAACATAGAACCAACTTACTTCATTCGGGTTAGTGGCCCGCAGTAAGCACAATTCTACACTGACAGATATCCCCACTAATACATGGTCGGTTGGATCAGGTATTGAACTTTGGATAGTGGCACATAATCAGAATAATTCCCCAATGACAGATACTCCGAGTACTACATGCTCATTGGGGTCAGATTTCACCAATGGTTAGTGATCAATACTGATTACAATTCTACACTGTCAGGTACTCCTCGTAATACATGGTCACTGGGGTCAGGTATTCAGCTCTAGAAGTGACCCAAACCCAGTGTGATTTTAATCTGATTCCCCCTAATACCTCCCTTCAGGGAATCTGACTTCACTGAGTTCAGGTTCAACATTACACAATATTCCAGTAAAATCAATAACTTGATCATTCAGAAAGTCTCTCAGTTACAGAAAGATGTTTATTAACTTTTATGGAAATGGATTGAAAATGCAGAGAACTCAAGACATTTGACTGAGGCAAATGAAATCACTGATCAGGTGTCTGTATAGTGGTGACCACTAGATCAGCAAGTAACATTCTCAGTCACAGAGTAAAACCAGAGACCAGCTCACACACAGATTTACACAACGTCAATGGTTATAGACACTCACCAGGAACTCCAATAATAGCGAGGAAGGTGTAATATATTTTTTTAGCCATTTCAATCGGCAGATGCATTGTCAGTGTGAAGTGATGTGTCCCTTTGGGCTGCAGGCAATCTCTGTTTTGAACTCTGAGGCGATACATTCCCAAGCCTTTCATTTATACCCTGTGGGATCACCTCTGTGGATATGGAGATTGGAGCATCCTTCAACTTTGCTTTCAACAATGAAGAAACAGATTGTGACATGGAGTTCGGTGATGGAACATGTTTACTCCTGAGATTGAACTGCCACATCCCAAAGACTGGACAATGTGGAGCACATTGTTTAAATAAAATGAGAAGCTGTATTCTCCCACCAATGGCGATGTCACCTCAAACACCACATCAGCCTCCCTGGGTCTCATATTGTTTCAGTGACATCCTTCACTTGACTGCGACCCATTCAGTAATTACATTCCAAATGTTCGAGTGTCTCTCTCAAAGCTGTTCCACTACACTCTGGGATGTAGCTGCCCTCTCTCAATGTGGACATTCAGTGAAATGATGGAAGTTCGTTAGTTTTAATTATTCATTGTAGAATTCAAACCATGATGGACCTGAAGCTACTTCAACAGGCTCAAAATGCTTCCACATCTCAACCGAATACAGCAACTCAAACTGGTCCATGACTTTAACCCAATGGAACAGTACAGTCCTTCCAAAACATAACAAACACATCAACTGATACAGCCCAAGAACTGGTAAAGATGCAACAATGGATGCAGACCCTCAAACTGGTACAGACCCTCCAACCGTGACGGTTTCTGATTCATTTATGTGATTCTTTTCTCTGGCTTCTTTTTCTGACATTTTCATTCTGACTTTTCATTGACCTTTTTACAAGATGCACAGCAGGAACTCACAAAGTCTCCTTCGACAGCCCCTTCCAAGCCCATGGCCTCTACCCTCTCGAAGGACAAGGGCAGCAGACACATGTGGAACACCACCAACTGGAAGTTCCCCTCCGAGCCACTCACCATCCCGACTTGGAAATATATAGGCCGTTCCTTCACTGTCGCTGGGTCAAAATCCTGGAACTCTCTCCCTAACAGCACTGTGGGTGTACCTACACCACATGGGACTGCAGCGGTTCAATAAATCAGCTCACCACCATCTTCTCAAGGGGGCAATTAGGGGTGGGCAATAAATGCTGGGCCCAGCCAGCGACGCCCACATCCCGTAAATGAATTTTTAAAAATGTGAGTATTTTTAAAAATGTGAGTGTTTTAAGACTTCTTTACGACTCTATTTTCAGAATTTATTTGGCACAAGTTCTCCCCTGAGCCTCAATTTGGGGGTGGCGCTGTCACTACCTTTTTTTGTGTGCGCTGTAATTTCGGGACGCTCCCTCAATTTTTCCCTCCCCTCAATATTTGGAGCGCTCGCTCATTTTTGGGGTTCCCTTCCTAAATATCCAGCCCCACCACTAACATTTAAGGCCCTTCTATGAATGCTGTAGCCTTCCCTCTTTGCCTCACACGCACTCCGCCCCCCACACAACTTGGAGCCTCCATTTAAAGCCATCTGCATTTTCCTGTCTCCCTCAAGTTAAGGGCCCCCCCACCCCTTCAATTTTTTCCCTCCTTTTTTTTTCCCTCTTACACGCTCCCCCCTGTCTCAATGTTTGGGTGTTCCCACCCTCAGTGATGGGGAACCCCCTCAATTTTGTGGGGCTCTCCCTCAAGGCTGCCATTCCTCTATTTTTGGGTGACCTGTCAATTTACTGGGGTGCACCCCAAATTTTGGGCCACTCTTTAAATCGGGCCAGTCTCCATTTTGGCCCCACCATTCCGCCACCCCCCCCACCACCAAAATCTTCCCTCCCAACCCTGCCCCTGCCACACCCTCAATTTACGCAGTATTTTTCAGGCCCGCTTGATATTTCCTGACTTTCCTTCTGACATATTTTCCTGACAATTTGTGCTCCCTCCTCAGTTTTGGGGTTCCCTCACCTCATTATCAGGGGGCCGCCATCATTTGTTTCCACATGCGCTGCAATTTTTGACCATCCTCTGAATTTTCCTATCCACTCAATCAATATTTGGAGAGTACACCTCAATTTTTGGGACACACGTCCTCAATATTTCCCCCCCACCCCACTTCAATGTGGCATTCCAGCTCCTGCTCCCCTGCCTCCACCCCTCACCCCGCACCTTTTGCCACCTCAATTTGACAGCAATCTCCATTTTCTAGTCTCCCTCAATTGATGCCACCTTCATATATTTACTGACCGTTCTGTTCCTGATTCTTTGCTTTTGACTCTCCTCCACCTCAACTTTGCAGTGTTCCAACCTTCAATAGAGTGGCTCTCCCTTAACTATCGGCCTCCAGACCACAATTCTGCGCCCCTCAATTTTGGAAGGCCCCTCAGTTCATTGGTGTCCATGCCAATTTTGGGCCATGCCTTCCGATTTGGGATTGTCCATCCATTTGGCACACCCTTCCCCCACCCGTGCCCCTCTCCTTGCTTCCCACCCCTGGACACTTCAATGTGGGGTGCCCCTACTCCATAGTCCCTCCCCCTCAACTTTGGGCCCCACCATCGATTTTCCAGTCCTCCCATCTGCTCCCAACAAACCCACTCCAGCTCCAGGGGCCCCTCATTCATTTTTCAACATCCTTCATATCCAATCTTCTTCTCCCTGCAAATCGCCCCCTCCTAGCACATTCCTTCTGAAACATTTTCTCCCTTCAATTTATTTCCTGAAAATCTACACTTCCCCCCCTCCTCCCCACCCGGGACAGAATTTATCAACCCCTCAAATATTGTCCCAATTCCATTCTGAATTTTTAAATTCATTCACGGGACATGGGCTTCACTGGTTGTGCCCAGCATTTATTGCCCATCCCTAATTGCCCCTTGAGAAGGTGGTGGTGAGCTGCCTTCTTGAACCGATGCAGAGCATATGGTGTTGGTACACCCACAGTGCTGTTAGGGAGGGAGTTCCAGGATTTTGACTCAGCGACAGTGAAGGAACAGCCGATATATTTCCAAGTCAGGATGGTGAATCGCTTGGAGGGGAACATCCAGGCGATGTTGTTCACATCTATCTTCTGTCCTTGTCCTTCTAGATGGTAGCGGTCATGGGTTGGGAATGTGCTGCCGAAGGAGCCTTGGTTAATTCCTACAGTGCATCTTGTAGATGGTACACACACTGCTGCTACTGGCGTCGTGGTGGAGGGAGTGATTGTTTGTAAATGGGGTGCCAATCAAGCAGGGCTGCTTTGTCCTGGATGGTGTCGAGCTTCTTGAGTGTTGTGGGAGCTGCACTCATCCAAGCAAGTGGAGAGTATTCCATCACACTCCTGACTTGTGCCTTGTCGATGATGGACAGGCTTTGGGGAGTCAGGAGGTGAGTTACTCGTCGCGGTATGCTTCAGTATATCAGGAGTCGCAAATAGTGGTGAACATTGTGCAGTCATCAGCGAACATCCCCACTTCTGAACTTATGATGGATGGAAGGTCATTGATGAAGCAGCTGAAGATGGTTGGGTCGAGGACACTGAGGACTTCCTGTAGTGATGTCCTGGAGCTGAGATGACTGACCTCCAACAACCATCTTCCTTTGTTCTCGGTATGACCCCAACCAGCGATGAGTGTCCCCCCCTGATTCCCATTGACTCCAGTTTTGCTCGGGTTCCTTGATGCCACACTCGGTGAAATGCTGCCTTGATGTCAAGGGCAGTCACTCTCACCTCATTGTTTCTGATAACGGCACGGCATTTACCAGTGCTGAGTTTAAATGGTTCATAAGCCTCAATGGTATCACTCATGTAAAAACTGGGCTCTCCCACCCTTCTCCAAACGGACTGGCTGAAAGGGCTGTTCAAACTTTCAACGCAGGCTTGAAGAAGCTAACTGGAGATTCCTTAGCAACCAACCTAGGCCGCTTTCTTTTCCATTATAGGTCCACCCCTCACACAACAGCAGGTGTCTCAGCTGAGGAGTTATTGTCGAAACACCGCGTCAGGACCAGATTGAGCTTAATAATGCCGGAATTAGAGGGGAAGGTGGAAAGGAGCCAGGGAAGACAGAAAACTAGACATGACTGGCATAGTCGCGAGAGGAAATTTACCGTGGGAGAGATGGTATACGTGAAAATCTTCGGGGAAGGACCAAAGTGGTGACCGGGGAAATAACTGCGGTGACTGGACCTCTCACTTACCACGTGGGGGTGGCAGACTGAGTCACACGGAGACATGGTGGACCATTTAAGGAAAAGGGAGACAGGTCACCAAGATATGATTCCAGCAGTGACCATGACTGGGTTAGCATTTCCTGTTGAGGGAACTCAACCCAAGAGTAACATGTCTGATCCTGTAAGGGTTAAGGATACAGAACTGCATGTGCCACCGAAACGCCTGATGTTCAAGCATCTCGGAAAAGGAGATTCCTGACAAAGAATCTGAAGTTGTGGAGCTGAGACGTTCCACACGTACCAGGAAACCACCTGAAAGTCTGGACTTGTAATTTCCTTACCCCGTGTAAATACTTTGCTGCCTTGAGAAAGTTGTACTTGTAAATACAAAACGTACGTCCGAGTAAAGGTGTGGAATGTGGTAATCGTGCTTTTATTTAGTGTGTAATATACCTTTAAGAAAAATTCTTGCAAGTAGGATCACATAATCTTTAGTAGCGAATAGGAGAGTAGCGCGGGCTACCTTAGCTGTTTGTAATTAGTGGTCAGTAGTGTGGAGATAGAGTTTGAGTTGAAAGCACACATGTAGTTGCTGCTGATCACCTTTGTAAATAAAGTTCAGGTTTCCACCTACGAAGTGTCTGCTAATCCAGTCTATCAATAGCAGCAACTCGGCCACTACTCACAACCTCTCCCCTCAACCTTCTATTCTACAAGGAGAAGAGTTTCATCTTCTCCAATCTCTCTTCATAACTGAAGTTCCTCTTCCCTGGAATCATTCTGGTGAATCTTTTCGGCACTCTCTCCAATTCCTTCACATCTGTCCTGAAGTGAGGGGCCCACAACTGGACACAATACTCCAGCTGAGGATGAACTTGTGTATCTACAAGTTCAACATAACCTCCTTGCCCTTGGGCTCGATGTCCCTTTTAATAAATTCTCGAATGCCGAATGCTTTGTTAACCACGATCTTGACCTGTCCTTCCACCTTCACTGACTCATGCACATATATTCCCGGAACCCTCTATTATTGGAGACGTGCCCTTTATTTTATATTGCCTCCCCATGTTCTGCCTATCAAAACGAAATACTTGATATTTCTCAGCATTGAACATCAGCTGCCACTTGCCTGACCATTCCACCAAATTCCCTACGTCCTTTCCAGAAGTTCCAGACTATCCTTGCCACAATTGTCAATGCTCCCAAGTCTCGCATCGACCACTAATATTGAAACTGTGCCCTGCAACACCAAGGTCTCGATCATGAGTGAATACTGGGAAAAGCAAGTGCGCCGACATTGACACCCGGAGAGCTGCAGATGCCAAAAAAAAACACTTTCCAAAATCCCGAATAAAGGCAAATAAACATGAAGCGCTCTTCCCTGTTTCCTGTCACTGGGCTAATTTCATATCCATGTTGCTACTGCCCCATTAAAATCCATCAGCTCTGACTTTGCTCACAAGTCTGTTGTGTGGCACAGTATCAAATGCATTTTGGAAGTCCGTGTCCATCATAACAACAGGAGATCCATCATCAACCCCTCACTGTTACCTCTTCAAAAAAGCTCCAGCAAGTCACTTAAACATGACTTTCTCTTAAGAAATGGATGCTGGCTTTCATTAACTAACCAGCGTTTGTCTGTGTGGCTTTGTCCCGGCTTTTACCCCCACACACCCCTTTCACCACTCCACCCCCCTTCCCCCCCTCTCACCAGGCGCGCCCCAACGGAGGTAAACTGGCTGGCTTGTCCATACTGTGCTTCAGATTTGCTATTCTCCAGCTCCATGGCACTGGCTGAGGAAGACTGAAATACTGGGGCCAGTGCCTCTGCAATTCCCACTCTCATTACCCTCAGTGCCCTAACATGCATCGCATCCGTTCCTGGGGCCTTATTAACTTTCAGTGTAGATAGCCTTTCCAACAACCACTCCTCATCAATGTTATGCCCTCCTCGTGTTCGAGTTATCTTCGCTTTCACAATGGCCTGGGTAGCATCTTCTTCCTTGGTAAAGACAGATGGAAAGTGTCCATTTAATACCGCAGCTATGTCCTTTGCCTCCATGTCTCAAGGCCTTTTTTGGTCCTCATTTGGCCCCAGGCATTTGACCATCCTTTAACTATTTATATGCCTACAGAAGACTTTGAGATTCTCGTTTATGTTCACTGCCTGCTTTTTTTCATACTCCCTCTTTGCTCCTCTTATTTGCTTACTCAACTCTACTCCGAAGATTTTATATTCAGCCTGGTTCTCAATTAAAGTCCCAACTGACATCTACTGTGGACGCACTTTATCTTAAATTATATCCATTTGTCATACATGGAGCTCTGGATTGGTTCCATCTGCTTTTCCCTTTCGAGGGAATATACCTTGACTGTGCCCGAAAAACCTCTTCTTGGAACTTCGCCAAATCTCCATGTTTTGTTTTCCCGCCAATGTATCTACTCAGGCACGTTATTATCCAGTTGAATTTGACTTTTGCTTAGTCATTCTTCTCTGGATTGCGATTTGTGCTTCTCCATATCCAACATAAACCTGATGTTACAATGACCACTGCCCCCTGAATGTTCTCCCACTGAAGATTGATCCACTTGTCAAGAAGCAGTTGTAGCATTGCCTCCTTTCTCCTTGGATTGGAAACATCCTGCTGTAGAGAAAAGAAATATCTCAACAAAGTCTAGGAAGTCTTTCCCCTCTCTGCCCTTTATATGACTGGGGATGGACTCATTGGAAGGGATAAAGAGCGACGAATGGGGAGGGAGTTTATAATCGGTCCATATTCTGATGGGGGCGAGGGTGAACAGGTTTGAAACAGATTTCAGCGCGGGATGGATCGACCCATCATCCAGAGTTGGGGGGAGTCTCATTGATCCATATCTGGGATGGGGGTTGGATCAGTCCATACTGACATGCAGGAGCGGGGTAACGCTTCGGTCCATACCCAGTGCTTACAGGGGTGGGGAAGGTGAACATTCTGTTGTCTAGCCTGGGGGAACCGAGTCATCTCATGCGTCAATCGATATGATTGCAAACAGTTTGTGTTTCCTGAAAGGGGAAAGGATATTTTGGACAAGGCCAGATTCCTTTCAGTGAGGAGTGTGTTTGGACAGGTCCATAATCAGGGGAAATGGTGGCTTCTAACTTTGTTAATGGGAACTGCCCATTGAGAGGATGGGGAGAATTTGGGTGGGACACTCATGAGTCCACGTCCTCAGGATTTGCGGGGGGGCAGAATGGGGCCATGGCATTTACTTGGGTGTTGGGTGGGTCTGGGCGGCTGCATTTTCCAAAGGCTTGAACCCATTCAGACTGGATGGGGGCATTTTGACGCATGGGGGTAAGTGGTTTGGAGGGGATGGAACTCTGCCTGGGGAATCTCACCCTGTGCATCTTTCCCTCCCCTCTCCCCGTCCCGCCCCACTCAGGCCTGTCCCCGATGTAACACGGGGAGGAAGGACACTGTGCTGATCAAGTGTTTCCACCTCTTCTGCTTCGAGTGGGTCAAGACACCGGGTTGACCCGCGGTGGCGCAGTTGTCCGGAGCGTAACGCTACCACTGGGGCCAATGGCTTCCAGCGTATCGACACCCGATGAGGCTGAATGGATCCCCCATCCAGGGTGAGCAATTGGAGGGGGCGATGTTACCGGGCAGCACGGCTACCAAAGCCAAGGACAGGTCCCAGGGTGACCAATACCCTGGCTCCTCCTTCTCTGCATGTCTCACCCCCTCACTACCCTGATGTCCCATTCCCGCACGTCCCAGTGAAGGACACGGTCGGGTCCGGGGCTTGGCTTGGGTGAGTGTTTGTTTGATTCTGTTTGAAGCATTGACTTTGGGAGTAAACATGTGGTTTGAGAAGCGTGGGCGTGGAGCCTGTTTCCATCAGTCACTTTGCTGCTCTCCCACACTGAGTCCCCGAGTGTCGCTGGGTCGATTGTGAACACTTTCAGACTCTGCACCTATTGAAGAAGATACGTCCCTTAGAGAGGGTGCAACAAAGGTTCAATATTTTGATTTCTGGCATGTGAATGTTGTCCTGGGTGGAGAGGTGAGTAAAATGTTGCTATATTGCCCGGAGTTAGTAGGGTCAGAGATGATCTCATTAAGACATTTAAGGTTGTTGGAAGATTTGACAGGGTAGATGCTGAGAGACTCGTTTCCCCCTGGATGGGGAGCCTAGACCATCATGTGACAGTCTCAGGAAACGCGGTCGCCCTTTTTAGACTGAGATTAGGAGAAATTTCTTCACTCAGAGGCTTGTGAATCTTCGGAAGTCTCTACCCCAGTGAGCAGTGGATGATCAGTCGTTGAGTATGTTCAGGACTGAGATCAAGAGATCTTTGGACTCTAAGGGGGTTAAGGGATATCATGATACTGCGGGAAAATGGATTGGAGGGTGATGATCAGCCCTGATCGAATTGAAGAGCGGAACAGGGTCGAGGATCCGAATGGGGTCTCCTCATACTCCTCACTCTTGCAAAGCCAACAATGGAGGACATACAGAAACTGACCTTCAGGAGTGACCATTCTTGCATTGGCTGAGTAACTTTAACTCTTCTCATCATTTCTGGAGATCAGTTTCTGTGGATTTATTAACCGTCTGGATTAATTTGAGGCCTCGACTGAAAAGTCTATCAGTTTCAGGTGACATTTTATTTTGACTCGTTCTATTAGATTTTAGGCGGCATTTCACTGGAAGGGGCTGTTGGATAGTTTATATCGTTTGGAGGGGATGTATTGGCTGGAGGGTCTCTGCATGAGTTACCAGCTTATATCACTTGGAGGATTCTGAGCAGTCAGTGGGTCTGTATAAGTTGGGGGGTCTCTATCAGTTGGAAAGCCTGTATCAGTTAAAGTATCTGGACCAGTTGGAGGGTCTCTATCTGTGTGAGGGTCAATATTAGTTGGAGGCTCCCTGTCAGTTTAAAGTTCCTTATCAGTTCAGGGGTACGAATCATGTGGTGCGTCTCGATCAGTTGGAGATTCTGTATCAGTTGGAGATTCTATATCATAGAATCACTGAATCACACAATGCAGGAGAGGCCCTTCGGCCCATCGAGTCTGCACCGACACGTGAGAAACACCTGACCTACCTACCTAATACCATTTACCAGCACTTGGCCCATAGCCTTGAACGGTATGACATGCCATGTGCTCATCCAGGTACTTTTTAAAGGATGTGTGGCAAATTGCCTCCACCACCCTCCCAGGCATCACAATCCAGACCCTCACCACCCTCCGGGTAAAACAGTTTTTCCTCACATCCCCCCTAAACCTCCTGCCCCTCACCTTGAACTTATGCCCCCTCATGACTGACCTTTCTACTAAGGGGAACAGCTGCTCCCTATCCACCCTGTCCATGTCCCTCATAATCTTGTGCACCTCGATCAGGTCACACTTAAGTCTTCTCTGCTCCAAAGAAAACAACCCAAGCCTATCCAACCTCTTTTCATAACTTAAATGTTTCATCCGAGGCAACATCCTGTTGAATCTCCTCTGCACCCCCTCCAGTAAAATCACATCCTTCCTATAATGTGGCAACCAGAACTGAACACACTACTGCAGCTGTGGCCTCACCAAGGTTCTATACAACTCCAACATGACCTCCCTACTTTTGCAATCTATGCCTCGATTGATAAAGGCAAGTGTCCTATATGCCTTTTTCACCACCCCACTAACATGCCCCTCCGCCTTCAGAGATCTATGGATACACACGCCAAGGTCCCTTTGTTCCTCACAACTTCTTAATGTCATGCCATTCATTGAATACTTCCTTGTCAAATTACTCCTTCCAAAGTGTATCACCTCTCACTTTTCAGGGTTAAATTCCACCTGCCACTTATCTGCCCACTTGAGCATCCTGTCTATAGCTTCCTGTAGCCCAAGGCACTCAACCTCACTGTTAACCACCTCGCCAAACTTTGTGTCACCCGCAAACTTACTAATCCTACTCCCCACATGGTCATCCACGTCCTTTATATAAATGACAAATAATAGTGGACCGAGCACAGATCCCTGTGATATGCCACTGGACACTGGCTTCCAATCACTAACGCATCCTTCTGTCATCACCCTCTACCTCCTACAACTAACCCAATTTTGAATCCACCTGATCAAATTACCCTGTATCCCATGTCAGATTCATCAATTGGAAATTCTGTATCATTCGGAGATTCTGGATCAGTCGGAGATTCTGTATCAGTTGGAGATTCTGTATCAGTCAGAGATTCTGGATCAGTCGGAGATTCTGGATCAGTACGGAGATTCTGTATCAGTTGGTGGTTCTGTATCAGTTGGTGATTCTGTGTCAGTTGGAGATTCTCTATCAGTTGGAGATTCTGTATCAATTGGAGTTTCTTTATCGGTTTCTGATTCTGTATCGGTTGGTGATTCTGTGCCAGCTGGTGATTCTGTATCAGTTGTTGATTCTGTATCGGTTGGTGATTCTGTATCAGTTATATGTATATATAGGTCACAGTCGTGTGAAGGACATTAGTGAAACATTATGAGATCTCGAGATGGAACTCATGGTCTTTGTGTGTTGAACACCATCGCAGCAGAATGCTACTTCTAATTTTAAAACTTCGCTAAATGTTAACAGAATTGTCCACATTTTGAAGATTTCTAATTTAACCTCGGAAATAAAATCAAAAAATCACTTCACGGATTGAAGTCAATGTCGTAATCTGTTCACTTTAAAATAAAATCTAAATTGCACAATGTTGCATTCTCAATATCCCCAGAGGTGGTCCCACAGGGTATAAATTAAGGGCTTTTGGTATGTGTCACCTCACAGTTTAATACAGAGAGACTGTGCACAGCATGAAGGGACACATCACTGCTCATTGAAAATGTGGGAGACTTTTGAAATTCTGAATAAAACGTTCTATTTGATTCTTGCCATCATTGGTGTACCTGGTAAGTGACAGTAACATTGAAGCTGCATAAATCTGTGTGTGAGCTTCTCTCTGGTATCACTCTGTGACTGATAATATTGTACTACCTTATTAAATAGAATTCCTTGCAGTGTCTCAGCAGTTATTTCCTAGTTCCTCAGATCGCAATAAAACTGTTTGTGTAACTCACAGTGTCTCTGAATTATCAAGTTATTGTATTCAGTGAAATATCGTATAATGTGAATGAGACCTCTGTAAAGACAAACTCTCTGAAGGCAGGTACTAGTGCCTGTCAGGATAAAATCACACTGAGCGTGGGCCACTACCCAGAGCGACCGTGTATCACTGGGAGTATCTATCAGTGTAAAATTATACTGAATGTGGGTCATTGACCAGAGTGGAATACTTGACCCTATTGATCTTGTATCATTGGTAGTATTTGTCAGTGTAAAATTGTACTGAATGTTGGTCATTGACCAGAGTGGAATACTTGACCCTAGTGACCATGTATCACTGGGGATATCTGTCAGTGTAGAACTGTACTGAGTGTGGGGCATTGAACCAGAGTTGAATACGTGACCCCAATGAACATGTATTACTTGGAGCATTCGGCAGTGTAGAATTGTACTGACTGTGGGTCACCAACTGGAATGAAATAAGTTTGTTCTATTTGAAATCATGCTTTATTTGCTGTGTGATCTCTCCGTTCCATGAAGCCTCTGTGGTTTACCAATGTAATAAATGGAAGAAATGAATAGTTTTGCTGTTCGTTCTAGGTGTTTGGTAATGAGTGTGCAAAGAGCACTGTCTCAATAATTATCACTTTCCTATTGAACTGCTCCAACAGGAACATATATCAACCAGGCACTGCCATTTGAACAACCCAACAACACTGTTACGTTATTTGGATCCTCTTCACAATGATTGATTCTTAAGCTCTGTATATTTACAGTAAATACTTTACATTTTAACGTTATTTGATGTCTTTTACCCTAAATGGTGCTGACAATCTCTGGATTCATATTTGGCTCAGCTGACTGAATCACCCACTTCTAGGATTGATTGAGGTTTTACAGATCAGTTCTTCTCAATGTTTCAGAGAGTTTACATGTGTCACCTGTACCAATATCTCTCCTTAACTCAATGGGTTGTGCCCTTGTGAGGACACAAGCCTATAACTGAAGAACAGATATAACGGATTTTCAGAATAGATAGATCAGAACGAGTGCAGTAATTAATAAGCTCAGTCACTTTCTAATGATGAAATAAACTGTTCAGATGTCTCAATTATGAAATCATCCTGGATAAAATAATTGCACCCTCTCCAGTGTATCGATTCCATTTTTTTAATGTAATACAGAGAACGCGCTCTGAGCAGTAATCTCAATGTTGCATAACCAAGATTCTATGTCAGTCAGTCACAGAGCATCGATTTCTTTTCAATCTCATTGCTCTAGAAATGGACCCAAACCATTGTTTGAGTTGTTGAGAGTCTTGATTTGACGTGTGAATTATTTCACCCGTTCACCTGAACACCGAAGCCCTTGACCCGAATCAGATCATTATTTCCCAAGAAATATTATAAGAACTTACGGTTCCAGCCGCAATGCATCTGCTGTTGCTTAGCTGTATTGACATTATTGAGCCATTTTTAAAAATAATTTTAAAAATTATTAATCTTCCAGAATAAATTCAAATTTCTTTTAACGTTTCAAGTACACTTGACTCTTCTTGGGAGCTAAAGAGAAGTGGAAATGTGATGGATTGTATACCGGAAGAGAGGATGGAACATTTGGAGTGGGGTTAGGTGACAGCCAAGGAGAGATTGACAAAGATGTGATGGGCACAAGACAAAGGGAATGTTAATGGTAGCGGTAAAGACTAAAGGAGGTGCTGATAGTGGCATAAAGGTAAGATAGCAGATGGTGTTAAGAGTAGAACAAGGGGCAGTGCTCTGTGAAAGCACAACTTAGAAACACGAGACAGAGGGCCCTGTGTGGGAGGGGATGTGTGGGGAGGAGGGATAAAAAAATGCAAAATATCAATACAATTAAAAAACCATAAAAAGTAATTGAATAAATAAATAAAAGTTGGATTAAAAAATGGGGTCAGGATGGGGGTGAGAGTTCATGTTCTGAAGTTGTTGAACTCGATATTTAGTCCAGAAGGCTGTAAAGTGCCTAGTCAGGAGATGAGGTGCTGTTCCTCCAGTTTGCGTTGAGCTTCACTGGAACAATGCAGCAGGCCAAGGACGGACATATGGGCATGGGAGCAGGGTGGAGTGTTAAAATGGCAAGCGACAGGTAGGTCTGGGTGATGTTTGCAGACAGACCGAAGGTGTTCTGCAAAGTGGTCACCCATTCTGCGTTTGGTCTCTCCAGTGTAGTGGAGACCGCATTGGGAGCAATGAATGCAGTAGATCAAATTCAGGGATGTGCAAGTGAAGTGCTGCTTCACCAGAAGGGAGTGTTTTGGATCATGGATGGTGATTAGAGGGGAGGTAAAGGGGCTGGTGCAGCACCTTCTGCGATTGCATGGGAAGGTGCCGTGGGAGGGGGTGGGGAGTAGGGGGTGATGGAGGAGTGGACCAGGGTGTTAAGGAGCGAGTGGTCTCTATGGAATTCTGACGGGGGCGGTGGTGAGGGAGAGATGTGTTGGTGGTGACATCATGCTGGATTTGATGGAAATGGGGAAGGATGATCTTTTGAATGCGGAGGCTGGTGGGGTGAAAAGTGAGGACAAGGGGGACCCTATCATGGTTCCGGGAGAGAGAGGAAGGTCTGAGAGCAGAAGTGATGGAGGAACTGAACCTGAGCTATCTAAAATGATGGCCAATTTATGATTCTGCATTGGATCCAGTCCTGGGTGGGAACAAATCCTAGGGAATATCTGAATCCGGGAATGGGTCTGAATCTGCGGAATGAGTTAGATCAAATCCTATGGCGTGGTCTTAACTTGGTGAGGTTATGAACGTAGTGAGGGTTGGATCTGGGGAGGGTCTGAACCCGGGGATGGTCAGCCTCGGGGATGGTCCAAACCCAACCTCATTACAGCCTTGGTTCAAACATGGCCAAAAGAGCTGAATTCCCGAGGAGAGGTGAGTGTGACTGCCCTTGACATCAAGGCAGCATTTGACCGAATGTGGCTTCTAATAGACCTAGCAAAACTGGGGTCTATGGGAATCAGGGGGAAAACTCTCCGCTGCTGGGGTCATACTGAGCGCAAAGGAAGATGGTTGTGGTTGTTGGTGGTCAATCATCTCAGCTCCAGGACATCACTGCAGGAGTTCCTCAGGGTAGTGTCCTCGGCCCAACCATCTTCAGCTGCTTCATCAATGACCTTCCTTCGATCATAAGGTCAGAAGTGGGGATGTTCGCTGATGACTGCACATTGTTCAGCACCATTCGCGACTCCTCAGATACTGAAGCAGTCCATGTCCAAATGCAGCATGACCAGGACAATATCCAGGCTAGGGCTGACAAGTGGAAATTATCCTGGTGCAGGACTGAACCTGAGAAGTGTCTATACCCGTTGAGTGGCAGAAGCCTGGGATGATGCAAACACGGGGAGAGTCTGAACCCAGGGTGATACTGAAGTTGGAGAGGGTCCAAACCTGGGGAGGGTCTGAACCCAGGGAGCGCCCGAGCCTGGTGAGGTCCGAATCTGGTGATGGTCCGAGTCCGCGGGGTGTCCGAACCTGGGGAGAGCAGCCCAATCCCATAGAGGCTCCAATCACGGGAACGTTCTGATCCAGCGAGGGTGTGAAGCTGGGCTGTGGTCGAATCCTTGGAGAGGTCCCAATCCCTAGGAAGCTCCATAATTGGGACATGGGGCGGGGGTGTGGGTAGGTGCTATCGTTCCGAACACCATTCCCAGATGGCTCTTGATGGGTTGGAGGGTCCGATGAGGAAACACAAAGAGTCAGAGTTAAACCCGAAAAGCAACCTCAGTAAAATATTTACATTGGCATCAGGTCATGGCTGTGATTTTAAATTTCAAACTCTGATAATCTATTCCCCCACCCCAACCTCTCCTCCCTCTCCCATACACACACACACACACGCAGGCACACAGAGATACACAGACACACAAACACACACAAAGGCCCACACAGACTCACAGACATACACAGACACAGAATCACACAAACACAAACACACTCAAAGACGTACACACAGGATTGCACAGACCCACATACACACACACACACAGACTCACACACATACACACACACAGACACATACCGAGACACTAACACGCACATCAACACACAAACACACACATACAGACACACACACACACACACACGCACACTGACCACTCATACCACACGTTATCTGGTGGTAAATTCCTGCCCTTTTCTTCTAAGCCTGACAGAGACAATTGTGCATCACTAATTCCCAGTTTCCTTTCCCTTCTCGCTCTTACAGCTAATTTACTGACAATTCTGATACTTTCCCGGGGTAAGTGTGGTCTCTCCAATTGCACCACTCGCTACCTGGTGGCCATGACAACGGCTGATCTACTGGTCATCGTCACTGAGGTCATACTGAGACAGCTCAATTTATATTATTTCCAACTGTCGTTCCTGGACATCACCCCTGTCTGTAGTGTCCACAATCCCCTGCTTCATGCAGCCACAGACTGTGCTGTCTTGTTCACAGTCACTTTCTCCTTTGACCGACTTGTGGCCATTTGTTGCCAGAAACTGAAAAGAAAATATTGCACTGAGAAAACTACGGCTGTGGTTCTAGCAACAACCGGCATTCTGCTCTGCTTAAAAAACATTCCACACTGCTTTCCACAGGAACCTGGAGAGATCATCGACAATGTACCCTGGTTCTGTTATACAAAGCCAAGCTATTTTACTGACCCCGGATGGGTGGGATTTGACTAGTTTGATACGATTTTAACCCCACTGCTCCCTTTCGGTTTAATCCTGTTGATCAACGCTCTGACAGTCAGACACATTTTAGTGGCCAGTCGGGTACGGAAGGGGCTGAGGGATCAGAGCCAGGGAGAGAATCGCAGTGACCCAGAGATGGAGAGCAGGAGGAGGTCTGTGATTTCACTCTTCACCATCTCCGGCAGCATCATTCTCCAGTGGTCGGTGTATGTTATAGATTTCTTATATTACACCTTTACAGGAAGAGATCCCAGTGATTACTCCGAGTCTGAATATATATTTGGGCAATTCGGATTTATGTTGAATAATCTCAGTTGCTGCACAAACACATTTATTTATGGGGTGACACAGTCCAAGTTCAGAGAACAGGTCAAGAATTTGATGAAATATCCGCTTACACCCATTATTCAATTGAGGAAGAAACAAAACAACTGAGAACAGGCCAGGGGCGGCTCCCAGCGTTTCCAGCCCATGAGTGGAATGTTTATCCACAAACACCCAATTAGTTCATGCCAGCCTGAGACGGACAGCAGCCCCATCCAATCAGGGTATTTCCCACTCTTTCGGACTGAGAGACATTCAATCAGAGCGCTCGCTATATGACTGGCAGCTGATGAAACCAATGGAAAGTGCCTAAGTAGCGACCTATATCTACCCAGTCAACAGCAACAGAAAACGCTGTCTCATGGACAAAAGGACAGAGGGGGTGTTAATGGTGGTGGTAAGGACTAGAGGAGGTGCTGATTTCGGCATCAAGGTAAGAAAGCAGAATGTGAAAATAGCAGGACAAGGGTAAGCACCATGTGAAAGAACGACATGAATCAGTGACAGGCGGCCCTTGTGGGTGTGGGCTGAGGTGGGTGGGAGGGGACAGTTGGCAGGGGAAAAAAGATCGAAAATAAGATAAAATGTGGGAATAAAACAATGAATGAATGAATAAAAATTCAAAATAAATAAAAATAAAAATAAGTGGATAAAAAACAAAAAAAAAATGAGAGTGTATATGGAAAAAAGGTATAAAACGGGGGTGAGGATGGAGTAGGGTTAGTTCATGGTCTGAAGCTCTTGAACTCAATGTTAAGCCCGGAAGGTTGTGCCTAATCGGATGAGGTTATAAATGGAGTAAAGGTCCGTCTGCAGCATCCCCAGAGCACGAGCAGGGTGGGTGCAGCACGGGGTTAGGTACCAAGTCAATCTCTCTCCTCACTGACCCCATCAAACCACCATTCTTCATCAATATGTTTTCCAGACTTTCATTAGCTTTGCACAGATGTGCTTAAAAATGTTTTCAGAAGTTTTATTTCTAAGCCTTTCCCTCATTAACTTACACTTTATACTAAGATTTCCGTTAAACACTGATCACCTCTCTATCTTCGCACTGAATTGTGTTGATGTTCCTGTCACATTGATGGACGCTGGGTGATGTTGTCCCCTCCCTGATTGAATATCTGTCGAATTTCCCACTCCGCATGTGTAGGAGAATCCATCAGCCAGCACAGGGTCACGTTGTATCACTAAAATCACATCAGAGAGGAACAGGTTTCAGAGAGAGAGGTTTTGACAGATTTTTGTTTTTAACTTTATTCGCCCCCCAAATCCAGAAATAACATTTCCCATTGCACAGAGAGATATACACAGATACAGACACACAGAGCGATAAACACAGAGACAGACACACAGAGAGATATACACAGAGACAGACACACATATAGATATACACAGAGACAAACACACAGAGAGATATACACAGAGACAAACACACAGAGAGATATACACAGAGACAAACACACAGAGAGATATACACAGAGATTGACACACATAGAGATATACACAGAGACAAACACACACAGAGATGTACACAGAGACAAACACACAGAGAGCTATACACAGAGACAAACACATATAGAGATATACACAGAGACAAACACACAGAGAGATATACACTGAGACAAACACACATAGAGATATACACAGAGACAAACACACATAGAGATATACACAGAGATTGACACACATAGAGATATACACAGAGACAAACACACATAGAGATATACACAGAGACAAACACACACAGAGATGTACACAGAGACAAACACACAGAGAGCTATAAACAGAGACAAACACATATAGAGATATACACCGAGGCAAACACACAGAGAGATATACACTGAGACAAACACACATAGAGATATACACAGAGACAAACACACATAGATATATACACAGAGATTGACACACATAGAGATATACACAGAGACAAACACACATAGAGATATACACAGAGACAAACACACAGAGAGATACACAAAGAGGCAATCACACAGAGAGATATAGACAGAGACAGAGACATATAGAAATATACAGACAGACACACATAGAGATATACACAGAGACAAAAACACGGAGAGATATACACAGAGACAAACACACATGGAGATATACACAGAGACAGACACACATAGAGATATACACAGAGATAAACACACACAGAGATATACACAGAGACAAAAACACAGAGAGATATACACAGAGACAAACACACGTACAGATATACAAAGAGACAAACACACAATGAGATATACACAGAGACAGATACACGTAGAGATATACACAGAGATAAACAGTCACAGAGATATACACAGAGACAAACACACAGAGAGATATACACAGAGACAAACACACATAGAGATATACACAGATATAAACACACACAGAGATATACACAGAGACAAAAACACAGAGAGATATACACAGAGACAAACACACGTACAGATATACACAGAGACAAACACACAATGAGATATACACAGAGACAGATACATATAGAGATATACACCGAGACAAACACAGAGAGAGATATACACTGAGACAAACACACATAGAGATATACACAGAGACAAACACACATAGAGATATACACAGAGACAGACACACATAGAGATATACACAGAGACAGACAAACATAGAGATATACACTGAGATAAACACACACAGAGATATACACAGAGACAAAAACACAGAGATATAAACAGAGACAAACACACGCACAGATATACACAGAGACAAACACACAATGAGATATACACAGAGACAGATACATATAGAGATATACACCGAGACAAACACAGAGAGAGATATACACTGAGACAAACACACATGGAGATATACACAGAGACAAACACACATAGAGATATACACAGAGATTGACGCACATAGAGATATACACAGAGATTGACACACATAGAGATATACACAGAGATTGACACACATAGAGATATACACAGAGACAAACACACACAGAGATGAACACAGAGACAAACACACAGAGAGCTATACACAGAGACAAACACAAAGAGAAATATACACCGAGGCAAACACACAGAGAGATATACACTGAGACAAACACACATAGAGATATACACAGAGTCAAACACACATAGAGATATACACAGAGATTGACTCACATAGAGATATACACAGAGACAAACACAAAGAGAGATATACACAGAGACAAACACACAGAGAGATATACACAGAGACAAACACACAGAGAGATATACAAAGAGGCAATCACACAGAGAGATATAGACAGAGACAGAGACATATAGAAATATACAGACAGACACACATAGAGATATACACAGAGACAAAAACACGGAGAGATATACACTGCGACAAACACACATAGAGATATACACAGAGACAGACACACATAGAGGTATACACAGAGACAGAAAAACATAGAGATATACACTGAGATAAACACACACAGAGATATACACAGAGACAAAAACACAGAGAGATATACACAGAGACAAACACACGTACAGATATACACAGAGACAAACACACAATGAGATATACACAGAGACAGATACACATAGAGATATACACAGAGATAAACAGACACAGAGTTATACACAGAGACAAACACACAGAGAGATATACACAGAGACAAACACACATAGAGATATGCACAGAGACAAACACACAGAGAGATATACACAGAGACAAACACACATAGAGATTTACACAGAGACAAACACACATAGAGAGATATACGCAGAGACAAACAAACAGATAGATATACACAGAGACAGGCACACATAGAGATTTACACAGAGACAAAAACACAGAGAGATATACACAGAGACAGACATACATAGAGATATACACAGAGATAAACAGACACAGAGATATACATGGAGACAAAAACACAGAGAGATATACACAGAGACAAACACACATAGAGATATACACAGAGATAAAACACACAAAGAGATATACACAGAGACAAACACACAGAGATATACACAGAGACAGGCACGCATAGCGATATGAACAGAGACAAACACAGAGAGAGACATACACAGAAGCAATCACACAGAAAGATATACACAGAGACAGAGACATTAGAAATATACAGAGACAGATACGCATAGAGATATACACAGAGAAAAACACACAGAGAGATATACACAGAGACAAACACACAGAGAGATATACACAGAGACAGACAAACACAGAGATATACACAGAGACAGACAAACAGAGATATATACACAGAGACAAAAACACAGACAGATATACACAGAGACAAAAACACAGAGAGATTTACACAGAGACAAACACACATAGAGAGATATACGCAGAGACAAACAAACAGATAGATATACACAGAGACAGGCACACAAAGAGATTAACACAGAGACGAAAACACAGAGAGATATACACAGAGACAGACACACAGAGAGATATACACAGAGACAGACACACAGAGAAATATACACAGAGACAAAAACACAGACAGATATACACAGAGTCAAAAACACAGAGAGATTTACACAGAGACAAACAAACATAGAGAGATATACACAGTGACAGACACACAGAGATATACACAGAGACAAACACAGAGAGTGTTATACACAGAGACAAACACACAGAGACAAATACACATAGGGATATAAACAGAGACAAACACACATAGGGATATATAACAAATGATAGAGAGAGATACAGAGACAGGAACACACACAGAGATATACCGAGTAATAGAGATACACACAGAGACAAGCACACATAGAGAGATATACACAGAGACAAAAACACAGAGAGATATACACAGAGACAAACACACAGAGAGATATGCACAGAGACAAACACACGGAGATATACACAGAGACAGATACACATAGAGATATACACAGAGACAAACACACATAGAGATATACACAGAGACAAACACACAGAGAGATATACACAGAGACAGACAGACAGAGAGATGTACACAGAGACAAAAACACAGACAGATATAGACAGAGACAGAAACACAGAGAGATTTACACAGAGACATACACACATAGAGAGATATACGCAGAGACAAACAAACAGATAGATATACACAGAGACAGGCACACATAGAGATTTACACAGAGACAAAAACACAGAGAGATATACACAGAGACAGACATACATAGAGATATACACAGAGATAAACAGACACAGAGATATACACAGAGACAAAAACACAGAGAGATATACACAGAGACAAACACACATAGAGATATACACAGAGATAAAACACACAAAGAGATATACACAGAGATAAATACACATAGAGATATACACAGAGACAAACACACAGAGATATACACAGAGACAGGCACGCATAGCGATATTAACAGAGACAAACACAGAGAGAGACATACACAGAAGCAATCACACAGAAAGATATACACAGAGACAGAGACATTAGAAATATACAGAGACAGATACGCATAGAGATATACACAGAGAAAAACACACAGAGAGATATACACAGAGACAAACACACAGAGAGATATACACAGAGACAGACAAACAGAGATATATACACAGAGACAAAAACACAGACAGATATACACAGAGACAAAAACACAGAGAGATTTACACAGAGACAAACACACATAGAGAGATATACGCAGAGACAAACAAACAGATAGATATACACAGAGACAGGCACACATAGAGATTAACACAGAGACGAAAACACAGAGAGATATACACAGAGACAGACACACAGAGAGATATACACAGAGACAGACACACAGAGAAATATACACAGAGACAAAAACACAGACAGATATACACAGAGTCAAAAACACAGAGAGATTTACACAGAGACAAACAAACATAGAGAGATATACACAGTGACAGACACACAGAGATATACACAGAGACAAACACAGAGAGTGTTATACACAGAGACAAACACACAGAGACAAATACACATAGGGATATAAACAGAGACAAACACACATAGGGATATTTAACAAATGATAGAGAGAGATACAGAGACAGGAACACACACAGAGATATACCGAGTAATAGAGATACACACAGAGACAAGCACACATAGAGGTATACACAGAGAAAGACACACAGAGAGATATACACAGAGACAAACACACAGAGAGATATGCACAGAGACAAACACACGGAGATATACACAGAGACAGATACACATAGAGATATACACAGAGACAAACACACTTAGAGATGTACACAGAGACAAACACACATAGAGATATACACAGAGAAAGACACACAGAGAGATATACACAGAGACAAACACACATAGAGATATACACAGAGACAAACACACAGAGAGATATACACAGAGACAAACACACAGAGATATACACAGAGACAGGCACACATAGAGATATACACAGAGACAGGCACACATAGAGATTTACACAGAGTCAAAAACACAGAGATATATACACAGAGACAGACACACATAGAGTTATACACAGAGATAAACAGACACAGAGATATACACAGAGACAAACACACAGAGAGATATAGACAGAGACAGAGACATTTCGAAATATACAGACAGACACACATAGAGATATACACAGAGACAAAAACACGGAGAGATATACACTTCGACAAACACACAGAGAGATATACACAGAGACAGACACACATAGAGGTATACACAGAGACAGACAAACATAGAGATATACACTGAGATAAACACACACAGAGATATACACAGAGACAAAAACACAGAGAGATATACACAGAGACAAACACACATACAGATATACACAGAGACAAACACACAATGAGATATACACAGAGACAGATACACATAGAGATATACACAGAGATAAACAGACACAGAGTTATACACAGAGACAAACACACAGAGAGATATACACAGAGACAAACACACATAGAGATATACACAGAGACAAACACACAGAGAGATATACACAGATATAAACACACATAGAGATATACACAGAGACAAACACACAAAGAGATATACACAGAGACAAACACACAGAGATATACACAGAGACAGGCACGCATAGCGATATAAACAGAGACAAACACACAGAGAGATATACACAGAAGCAATCACACAGAGAGATAAACACAGAGACGGAGACATTAGAAATATACAGAGAGAGACAAACATAGAGATATACACAGAGACAAACACACAGAGAGATATACACTGAGACAAACACACAGTGAGATATACACAGAGACAGACACACAGAGAGATATACACAGAGACAGACAAACAGAGATATATACACAGAGACAAAAACAGAGACAGAAATACACAGAGACAAAAACACAGAGAGATTTACACAGAGACAAACACACATAGAGAGATATACACAGAGACAAAAACACAGAGAGATTTACACAGAGACAAACACACAAACAGATGTACACAGAGACAAACACACATAGAGATAGACAGAGAGACAGACACACATAGAGATATACACAGAGATAAACAGACACAGAGATATACACAGAGACAAACACACAGAGAGATATACACAGAGACAGACAAACAGAGATATATACACAGAGGCAAAAACACAGACAGATATAGACAGAGACAGAAACACAGAGAGATTTACACAGAGACAAACACACATAGAGAGATATACGCAGAGACAAACAAACAGATAGATATACACAGAGACAGGCACACATAGAGATTTACACAGAGACAAAAACACAGAGAGATATACACAGAGACAGACATACATCGAGATATACACAGAGATAAACAGACACAGAGATATACACAGAGACAAAAACACAGAGAGATATACACAGAGACAAACACACATAGAGATATACACAGAGATAAAACACACAAAGAGATATACACAGAGATAAATACACATAGAGATATACACAGAGACAAACACACAGAGATATACACAGAGACAGGCACGCATAGCGATATGAACAGAGACAAACACAGAGAGAGACATACACAGAAGCAATCACACAGAGAGATATATACAGAGACAGAGACATTAGAAATATACAGAGACAGATACGCATAGAGATATACACAGAGAAAAACACACAGAGAGATATACACAGAGACAAACACACAGAGAGATATACACAGAGACAGACAAACACAGAGATATACACAGAGACAGACAAACAGAGATATATACACAGAGACAAAAACACAGACAGATATACACAGAGACAAAAACACAGAGAGATTTACACAGAGACAAACACACATAGAGAGATATACGCAGAGACAAACAAACAGATAGATATTCACAGAGACAGGCACACATAGAGATTAACACAGAGACGAATACACAGAGAGATATACACAGAGACAGACACACAGAGAGATATACACAGAGACAGACACACAGAGAAATATACACAGAGACAAAAACACAGACAGGTATACACAGAGTCAAAAACACAGAGAGATTTACACAGAGACAAACAAACATAGAGAGATATACACAGTGACAGACACACAGAGATATATACAGAGACAAACACAGAGAGTGTTATACACAGAGACAAACACACAGAGACAAATACACATAGGGATATAAACAGAGACAAACACACATAGGGATATATAACAAATGATAGAGAGAGATACAGAGACAGGAACACACACAGAGATATACCGAGTAATAGAGATACACACAGAGACAAGCACACATAGAGGTATTCACAGAGAAAGACACACAGAGAGATATACACAGAGACAAACACACAGAAAGATATGCACAGAGACAAACACACGGAGATATACACAGAGACAGATACACATAGAGATATACACAGAGACAAACACACATAGAGATATACACAGAGACAAACACACATAGAGATATACACAGAGAAAGACACACAGAGAGATATACACAGAGACAAACACACATAGAGATATACACAGAGACAAACACACAGAGAGATATACACAGAGACAAACACACAGAGATATACACAGAGGCAGGCACACATAGAGATATACACAGAGACAGGCACACATAGAGATTTACACAGAGACAAAAACACAGAGAGATATACACAGAGACAGACACAGATAGAGTTATACACAGAGATAAACAGACACAGAGATATACACAGAGACAAAAACACAGAGAGATATACACAGAGACAAACACACATAGAGATATACACAGAGATAAAACACACAAAGAGATATACACAGAGATAAATACACATAGAGATATACACAGAGGCAGGCACACATAGAGATATACACAGAGACAAACATACAGAGAGATCTACACAGAGACAAACACACAGAGAGATATACAGAGAGGCAATCACACAGAGTGATATACACAGAGACAGAGACACATAGAAATATCCAGAGACAGACAGACATAGAGATATACACAGAGACAAACACACAGAGAGATATACACAGAGACAACAACACAGAGAGATTTGCACATAGACAAACACACAGAGAGATATACACAGAGACAAACACACATGGAGATATACACAGAGACAAAATCACAGAGAGATTTACACATAGACAAACACACAGAGAGATATACACAGAGACCAACACACATAGAGATATACACAGAGGCAATCACACAGAGTGATATACACAGAGACAGAGACTCATAGAAATATACAGAGACAGACAGACATAGAGATATACACAGAGACAGACACACAGAGAGATATACACAGAGACAAAAATATAGAGAGATTTAGACAGAGACAAACACACAGAGAGATATACACAGAGACAAAAACACAGAGAGATTTACAGAGAGACAAACACACATAGAGATATATACACAGAGACAAACACGCAGATACAAATACACGTAGAGATATAAACAGAGACAAACACACATAGCGATATGGACCAAATGATAGAGAGAGACACAGAGACAGGAACACACACAGAGATATACCGAGTAATAGAGATATACACAGAGACAAACACACAGAGAGATATACACAGAGACAAAAACACAGAGAGATATACAAAGAGAGAAACACACGGAGATATACACAGAGACAGGCACACATAGAGATATACACAGAGACAAACACACAGAGAGATATACACAGAGGAAAAGACACAGAGAGATTTACACAGAGACAAACACACAGAGAGATATACACAGAGACAAACACTCATAGAGATATACACTGGGAGAAACACACAGAGAGATATACACAGAGACAAACACACAGAGAGATATACACAGAGACAAAAACACAGAGAGATTTACACAGAGACAAACACACATAGATAGATGCACAGAGAAAAACACACATAGAGAGGTATACACAGAGACAAACACACAGAGAGATATACACAGAGACAGACACACAGAGACATACACAGAGACAAACACATAGAGAGATATACACGGAGACAAACACACAGATACAAATACACGTAGAGATATAGACAGAGACAAACACACATAGCGATATGTACCAAATGATAGAGAGAGATACAGAGACAGGAGCACACACAGAGATATACCGAGTAATAGAGATATACACAGAGACATACACACATAGAGATATACACAGAGACAGACGCACCGAGAGATATACACAGAGACAAACACACATTGAGATATCCACAGAAACAAACACACAGAGAGATATACACAGAGACAAACACAAAGAGAGATATACACAGAGACAAACAAACAGAGAGAAATACACAGAGACAAACACACAGAGATATACACAGAGACAGGCACACATAGAGATATACACAGAGACAAACACAGAGAGAGATATACACAGAGACACACACACACACAGATATACACAGAGGCACTCACACAGAGAGATATACACAGAGACAGAGACACATAAAAATGTACAGAGACAGACACACATAGAGATATACACAGAGACAAACACTCAGAGGGATATACACAGAGACAAACATACAGAGAGATATACACAGAGACAGGCGCACATAGAGATTTACACAGAGACAAAAGCAAAGAGAGATATACACAGAGACAGACGCACAGAGAGATATACACAGAGACAGACACACAGAGATATATACACAGAGACAAAAACACAGAGAATTACACAGAGACAAACACACAGAGAGATAGACAGAGACAAACGCACATAGAGAGATATACACAGAGACAAACACACAGAGAGATATACACAGAGACAGACACACAGAGATATACACAGAGACAAACACATAGAAAGATATACACAGAGACAAACACACATAGGGATATATACCAAATGATAGGGAGAGATACAGAGACAGGAACACACACAGAGATAGACCGAGTAATAGAGATATACACAGTGACAAACACACATAGAGATATACACAGAGACAGACACACAGAGAGATACACAGAGAGACAACCACACAGAGAGATATACCAATTAATAGAGAGATACACAGAGACAGGCACAAAGATACAGTGATGCATAGAGGGAGATACACAGAGGCACACACACACACACACACACACACACACACACACACACTGATATACCGAGTAATAAATACAGAGACAGACACAAAGATACAGAGATGCACACAGCGAGATACACAGAGGCACACACAGAAACACACACAGACACAAACACAAACAGATATACCAAGTGATACAGAAAGATACAGAGACACACACAAAGATACGGAGATACACACAGAGAGATACACAAAGACACACACACACTGACATACGGAGTGATACAGCGAGATACACAGAAACAGACACAGAGATACAGAGATTCACACAGAGAAATACGCAGAGACAACACAAAGATATATACGGAGAGACACGGGGATACACAGGCATGGAGATACAAAGATACACACAGAGAGGTACACAGTGACAAACGCACACAAAACTTTACTGAGAGATGCAGAGAGACAGACACACACACCGATATATGGAGTGATACAGAGAGATACACAGAGACAGACACACACAGATATACAGAGTGATACAGAGAGATACACAGAGATAGACACACAGATATACAGAGTGATAGAGAGAGATACACAGAGGCAGACACACACACAGATATACAGAGTGGTACAGAGAGATACACAGAGACAGACACAGACACAGATATACAGAGTGATACAGAGAGACACACACAGGGGGCAGAGTTTTCCATTTGTGAGATTGAGTGAGATATTGGGTGGTTTTCGCGGTACCCACCAGGCTAGCCAGAATGACGAGCACTCGTGCCCGATTCCCTGCTTGGAAGCTCATTAATTCTGCCCGGGCGAGTATCAGCCCCATTCCTCTGATGGGGTGAGAGCTGAAACGTCAGCTGATGGGGTCAAAGGTCCAGGTGCCATATTTAAATGCCAATCAATCAAATACTGGGTCAAAATCATGGAACGCCCCTCCTAACAGCACTGTGGCTGAACTACTCTCCACACCCTTGTGTGACGCCAGGGAGATGTGTTTAAATCTTTACTGGAAGTGTGTGGTGTAAGCGTTTCTATCCCTTCTTCCTCAAGGAAAACTATTGAGTGAGGGCAGCTCATCAGGATTGATATTCTGGTGGCATGCATGCCTTCTCAGTGTTAGTGGCACAAGGAAAGACATGCACGGGAGGAGGAGATCACTAGGAATCTCCACATCTCAGTTGCAGTAGTGTTTGCATCATTAGAGAGCGGTGAAGACTTCAAGTCTTCTCTCGCATCGATCTTGTTCCTCAAGGGACTCTCAGTTCCCAGTTCTCACTCACAGGGCCCCACGGACCAAAGCAAAGCCCATGGCCTGGCCATTCCTAAGCTCAGAATGTGCAAGTGTGAATGCGGGGCTCGTTCTGACTGAAAGTGGGAAGGGACAGGCCCTGAGTTGAAAAAAGTGGCATTGAGGGCGAGGAGAGATGTGCCCCTTTGCCCTCACTTAACTTCACCCTTCCTGGGACCTGTCAGCGATCAGTGTATCACGGGCACGTCTCCCACATCTTCCCTCCTCAATGATGTGATGGCACTCACACTGACCCTCAGCAGCCTCCTGAAGTTCCTGGACCTCCGGGTCATCATCCTCTGATCAGCTCCCATCCTCCTCCAGGTCATCCTCTGGCAGGGAGTCACCTATTTGCATAGCCAGATTGTGAAGGGAGCACCACACCTGCGATGATGCGGGGGACCCTGTCGGGAGTGTATTGGAGTGAGCCACCTGAGCGGTCTAAGTATCTGAAACTGCATCTTCAGGCGCCCTCTGGCCTGCTCTGTAAGGGAGTGTGTGGAGCTGTGAGCAGCGTTGCACCTCTCCTCGGGACGACTATGAGGGCGACACACTGGTCTCACCCGCCAGCACTTCAGTGGGTACCAGTTAACCCAAAGCCCCCTTTTCTGTAGACGTAATGCTCCCTCGAAAATCTCAGGCACCTGGGAGTGACTCAGGATGTAGGAGTCTTGGCAACTCCCAGGGCACCATGCACAAACGTGCTGTACGTTCTTCCGGTGACCACCTGACAGTTGTTCACTGATGGAATGATAGCTCTTGCAGTTTATAAACATTAGGGGCAGCTGCCATGAAGCCTGTATAGCCACATGGGTGCCTCAATTGCACCCTGCACTCTTGGGAAGCCTGAGATGGTGGCGAAGCAGGTGAATCTCGCAGCCTGGCAATCTTCATCCAGAGCAAACCTGGCATAATGATGGGCCTTCCTGCAAAGCCTGCACAACCCTCCCTATCTCTGTAACCTCCTCCAGCCCCTACAACCCTCCTATATCTGTAGCCTCCTCCAACCCCTAAAACCCTCCCTATCTGTGTATCCGCCTCCAGCCCCTACAACCCTCCCTATCTCTGTAACCTCCTCCAGCCGCCCCTAAAAACCTTACTATTTCTGTAGCCTCCTACAGCCCTGACAGCCCTCCTTATCTCCTTAACCTCCCCCAGCCCCTAAACGCCCCCTTTCTCTCAAACCTCCTCCAGCCCCTACTATCCTCCCTATCTCTGTAGCCTCCTCCAGCCCCTACAACCCTCCCTACCTCTGTAACCAGCTCCAGCCCCTACAACCCTCCCTAGCTCTGTCACCTCCTCCAGCCTCTGCAACCCTCCCTATCTCTGTAGCCTCCTCCAGCCCCTGCAACACTCCCTATCTCTTTAAACTCCTCCAGCCCCTACAAACCTCGCTATCTCTGTAGCCTTCTCCAGCCACTACAACACTCCCTATCTCTGTAACCTCCTCCAGCCCTGACAACACTCCTTAACTCTGTAACCTCCTCCAGCCCCTATACTCCTCCCTATCTCTGTAACATCCTCCAGCCCCTACAGACGTATGTATTTCTGTAACCTCTTCCAGCCCCTACAACCCTCCCTATCTCTGTAATCTCCTCCTGCCCCTAGACCCCTCCCTATCACTGTAACATGCTCGAGCCCCTAAACCATTCCCTATCCCTGTAACCTCCTCCAGCCCCTACAACTCACCCTATCTCTGTAACCTACTCCAGTCATTACAACCCTCCCTATTTCTGTAACCTCCTCCTGCCCCTACCACCCTTCCTGTCTCTGTAACCTCCTCTAGCCCCAACACCTCTCCCTGTCTCTGTAACCTCCTCAAGCCCCTACAGACCTCCCTATATCTGTAACCTCCTCCAGCCCCTACATACCTCCCTATCTCTGTAAGCTCTTCCAGCCCCTGCAACCCTCCCTATCTCTGTAACCTCCTCCAGCCCCTACAGACCTATCAATTTCTGTAACCTCCTCAAGCCCCTACAATCCTCACTATCTCAGTAGCCTCCTCCAGCCCCTAGACCCCTCCCTATCACTGTAAAATGCTCGAGACCCTAAACCATTCCCTATCCCTGTAACCTCCTCCAGCCACTACAACCTTCCTTATCCCTGTAACCTCCTCCAGCCCCTTCAACCCTCCCTATCTCTGTAACCTACTCCAGTCACTACTACCCTCCCTATTTCTGTAACCTCCTCATGCCCCTACCACCCTCCCTGTCTCTGTAACCGCCTCTAGCCCCAGCACCCCTCCCTGTCTCAGTAACCTCCTCAAGCCCCTACATACCATCCTATCTCTGTAACCTCCTCCTGCCCTTACATACTTCCCTATCTCTGTAAGCTCTTCCAGCCCCTACAACCCTCCCTATCTCTGTAACCTCCTCCAGCCAACTACAACCCTCCCTATTTCTGTAACCTCCTCCAGCCCCTACAACCCTCCCTATATCTGTAACCTCCTCCAGCCCCCTACAACACTCCCTATCTCAGTTACCTCCACCAGCCCCTACAAACCTCCCTATCTCTGTAACCTCCTCCAGCCCCTACAACCCTCCCTATGTCTGTAAACTCCACCAGCTCCCACAACCCTCCCTATCTCTGTAACCACCTCCAGCCCCTTCAACCCTCCCTATCTCTGTAACCACCTCCAGCCCCTACAACCCTCCCTATCTCTGTAACCTCCTCCAGCCCGCTACAACCCTCCCTATCTCTGTAACCTCCTCCAGCCCCCTCCAACCCTCCCTATCTCTGTAACCTTCTCCAGCCACTGCAACCCTCCCGATCTCTGTAACCTCCTCCAGCCACTACAACCCTCCCTACTCTTTAACCTCCTCCAGTCACTACAACCCTCACTATCTCTTTAACCTCCTCCAACCCACGAAAACCCTCCTTATCTCTGTAACCTCCTCCAGCCACTACAACCCTTCCTATATCTGTAACCTCCTCCAGCCCCAACAACCCTCCCTGTATCTGTAACCTCCTCCAGCTCCCTACAACACTCCCTATCTCCGTAACCTCCTCCAGCCCCCTACAACACTCCCTATCTCCCTAACTTCCTCCAGCCCCCTACAACACTCCATATCCCTGTAACCTCCTCCAGCCCCTACCACCCTCCCTATCTCTGTAACCTCCTCCAGCCCCCTACAAATCTCCCTATCCCTGTAACATCCTCCAGCCCCCTACTACCCTCCCTATCTCTGTAACCTCCTGCAGCTCCTAAAACCCTCCCTATCTCTGTAACATCCTCCAGCCCCCTACAACCCTCCCTAACTCTGTAACCTCCTTCAGCCACCTGCCACCCTCCGAGATATCCTCACTTCTCCAATTCTGGCCTCTTGAACATCCCGAATCATTACTGCTCGCACATTGGCGGGTTGTGCGTTCAGTCGCCTGGGCCCTTCAGCTCTGGAATCCCCACCCCCCAAATCTCTCCACCTCTCTCTCCCTCACTTTCCTGCTTTGGGTCACTCCTTTAACCTACTTCTTTGAACCGAGGTTTCCTGTTGAATCCTGAGGCACTGGACAGGTTTCAACAAGAAACAGACAAACTTTATGCCAGAGGAGTTGTCATTTGCTACATTCTTGAACTGGGTCCCTCGACAAGAAGCCCCGCCCTTGGATTACCCATGCTTGGAGCTCATTGGTCACCAACCACATCACGTGATCCCTGATAGACAGGAGGTAGAGGCTGTACCTTCAGATGCCACAGGTCTGGTCACTGGAGCTCATTTCTCCTCATGGGGCTCCCTGGTTTAATTTGTTTTATAATGTTCCTGTGCCACGCCCTGGGACTTTTCCTGATGTTTAGGGTGATACGTAAATTGGAAGTTGTTGTTGCTATGAAGCTCTTTGCGACATTCTGGCGAACTGAAGGACTCTGTACCCAGGGGGAGTTCTGTGTTTCGGTTTGGCAGCTCAGGGTTGGTACATTTCCACCCCTCAGTGGTGCGGGGGTGGGGAGTGGAGTGAGGGGGAAGATGTCACCTCCAAAGACAACAGAAGAGCTGAACTTGAAAGAAAATTTGGCAGCGTCTTATTTCTCGACGTTGGGGAGATTGGGACAACATTTTGTACAAGCCCCTGGAGGAACAGGTGGGAGGAACACGTTGTTTGGGGTAATTTTGGGATGAGTCCGGGGGCGCCTGGAGAGGGGAGATTCTCCCAGTTCCTGCGGGTCTGTGGGGAAGAGCACATGCCTGCGATAAACGCCGAGACCATCGTGCGCCTGTGTCCGATTGGGCGAACGACGGGACTCAAAGATATGGAGACATCACCAAATACAACGCTGAGCTTGACCTTAAGAGTTTTCACTATCCCCGAACCATTTCTCCACGGACACTGAGAGGTTATTCGAGAATCCCGGGTCTTTCGGAGGATGGATGAATCCAACGGGCCAAAGAGACGAGATTCGGGAGATTCACTTCCAGGTCCCTCCATAGGTGAAAGGGCCTGGAAGTTTGTAAATAAGACATTCCTTGTGCCAATTATAACTTACGGTGTGGCCGTCTGCAAATGCACATTAAAGGAAAGGCAAGAGGGAGCCTTACTCCCTCATGATGAGAACTGTGGGCTCAGGCGGGTGTTGTATCTTAACCCTCCACTCGAGAGGTAATGAAAGAGTTGAGGTGGGGCTGGGGTGGGGCGAGTTTGGTCCTTTGACAGTTCACCACCAGACATTTCCCTGGCGGGACTGTTTTCTGATCACCATGGAGACCATGGTCACTCTGGGTAGATCAGGATTTTGTCTCTACAAGTGATGCTGCATGAAAAATTCACCCACCCGCCCCCCCCTCTCAAGCTTCCAAACCCTCAACCCCCATCCCATCTACCGAACACCCCCCTGACCCCGTCCCCACATTCCCACCTCCCCTTCACACACCACCAGCTGTCCTTCTTCCTAAAGATCAAAACACTGCCCTCACCAAAATCGCCAAACCATCCCCTTTCCAAACCGACATAGAAAGCTGGAAGGGGTGAATGGCCTCCCCCTGTTCCTGCGTAACAGGCTGGTGATTGGGGTTGTGGTGGATAAATGGCCTCCTCCTCTTTGTGTGTAACACGCTGGTGAAAGAGATGAATGACCACCTCCTGTTCCTGTGTAAAAGACTCGAGGAGCTATATCGCCTCCCGTTGATGTTTAACAGGCTCCAATAGAGGCCAGACCAGGTAAGGATTGCAGATTTCCTTTGCTAAAGGACACCTGGTCTTCCTGGTGGTGACAGGTGGACAGTAGAGGGGCAGTTGTCAGAGAAGAACACTGATTGACTTTGATGAATCTGACTGTGAATACTCGGGACTCAAACAGCAAGTCTATCCGGGAGTTGGACACTTCCGGCCACGTGACCAGGTGTATGTACACTGTGCTCCATCTACCTTGACCAGGTGTATGTACACTGTACTCCATCTACCTTGACAAGGTGTATGTACGCTGTGCCCCATCTACCATGACCAGGTGTATGTACACTGTGCTCCATCAACCGTGACCAAGTGTATGTACATTGCCCTCTGGCTACTACACATATACTGACACACACACACACACACACACACACACACGCTGGGTTTTAATTGAATTGCAGACAGTCCATCTGGAACTTTTGAGTTATCAAAAGGGAAGCTGGGTTCGAAATGCTAAATACGTAAGCATGGCTGCAGTTTTGGAATGTGAGGTGTAAGAAAGATTACATTTTTAGATAAACCAGTGTAGTTTGAATTGCAAAGAAATGGTAAGGTGTTGCACTTATCCTAAACAAGTTAAGCCAAACAGCGTGATTATTTTTTCCAAAGGTTACTGATAATATGAGTACTATGGAAGATGTGTATTATGGGAAAAGTTAAGTTGCAAATGCATATTGGGACAATGGAATTCACATTAAAAAGGGAGAAACATGTATAAAGGAAGTGACATTCTGTGTAAGGAGAAAGGAATTCTAAGATCTAACACAAGTGCGAAAATTCTCCAGCCTCTGTGCATTAAGTTGCTGTCTACAGGAACCGAAGCTAAGGAATCTCACTGGAAATATCCCTGTCCAGGTTATTGTGTGATTTGCCTGGGTCTGTTGAAATCTATTTCGTTTTACTGCTGGTATAACTGGGAGCTAGGTTAATAAGATTTAAGATTTATTATAGTAGTATTTTGTAGGCCTACGTATGTGCTTAAAATATTTCCTGCCATTAATAAATGGTTAATTTAGTTTTGTAAAAAAAAACTCTAAGACTGGGTGGCCTTGTTAATACTGAATTCAAGGCTTGCATCTCGAAATAAACATACAAATTGCAAAGCAGTTGCGGCAACTGGTTGAAGTTTCCCTCTAGGATTTGAACAGCTCGCTATTTTGCATCGGTTGCGCCACAACACACATACACACACACGCATGCACAGAGAAACACACACACATATAAACATGCACACAGACACAGGCATGCACACACACACACACGCACACACACAACCCTAATCTTCAGCAATCTCCCATTGCCCCTCGGGCCTTCTCCACCATCCAATAGGATCATGGCTGATCTGATTGCAATCTCCCCGCTAACTGCAACAAACCTCCGCCACCTTGTTTATCCAGACTCTTTCTAACTCCAACTTCAATCAGTCAAAGGCCCTGCTTCCACCGCCCTTAGAGGAAGGGACTTCTAAAGACTCACTCACCTCGGAGGGAAAGAAAAATCTCCTAATTTCTGTTTTAAATGAGCGACCCCCTTATTTTTAAACAGTGACCCCCCTCGTTCCAGAACCTCCCACAAGAGGAAACGTCCTCTCCACATTCCCCCCTGTCAAGGAACCCTCAGGATGTTTCATGTTTCAATCAGATCAATATTCAAAAAGTCATAATCACACACACAATCACTATTCACCAGTGTATAAGCTGGTATTTAATTACTAAATGTGAATTGATAACCAATGCAGAGGAATAAAGTTGCTGTTCTATGCTTTATTGGACATGATAACTGATCCATAGGGTCTACACTTAGATCTTCCTTGTTAAAGTGAACTTGGCAGCCTATACTCCGAGCGGTAAAGTGACTGCGAATTGTGAATTGGACATTATGATCATTACACAAAATATAAACTTGCAGCTCATTTTTATAGGGGGCTTGAAAACACCACGTGGGGCGAAAACTGCAGGCAGTTCTGACTTGGAGCTTATATGCCATTAACATTGAAAAGCGCTGTGGACTGTGAGGAGGACTGTCCCGAATTTCAAAAGGACATCGGGCAAGTTGGTGCAATGAGTGGTCAGTGAGCGGGTGAAGTACAACACAGAGTAATGTGAAGTGAATCAATTTGGTATAATCCTATAAAATAGAGGTTGCGACTGTAAACGGGGTGCAGGAGCAGAAGGACCTAGGGGTACATGTGCCAGAGTCATTGAAGGTGGCAGGGCAGGTTGAGAGTGTGCCCAGTGAAGCTTACCTGGGTTTCATTAATGTGTGTATGGAGTACAAGAACATGGGTTGTGGGTGAACTTGGAAAGACATTAGCTCTTTTCCGATTTTTATTCTTTCATTGGATGTGGGCACTGCTGGCTAGGGCTGCTTTTATTGCCCATTCCTATTTGCCCCTGGAGAAGGTGGTGGGTGAGCTGCCTTCTTGAACCGCTGCAGTCCCATGTGGTGTAGGTACACCCACAGTGCTGTTAGGGAGGGAGGTCCAGGATTGTGACCCAGCGACATTGAAGGAACGGCCGATATATTCCCAAGTCGGGATGGTGAGTGGGTCGGAGGGGAACTTCCACGTGGTGGTGTTCCCCATGTGTCTGCTGCCCTTGTCCTTCTACGTTGTAAAGGTTGTGGGTATGGAAGGTGCTGTCTAAGGAGGTTTGGTGACTGTGTGCAGTGCATCTTGTAGATGGTGCGCACACTGCTGCTACTGTGGTGGATGGGGTGCCAAGCAAGCGGGGGCTTCTTTGTCCTGGATGGTGTCGAGCTTCTCGAGTGTTGTTGGATCTGTACACATCCAGGCAAGTGGGAAGTATTCTCTCCGAAACTGTTCCCATCTGTGAGAGGTTCGGGAGCCAGAGGGTACAGATTGAATGCAATTAGTAAAAGAGGCAAATACGATGTGAGGAGAAACCTTTTCACACAACGAGTGGTTAAGGAATGGAAATCACTGCCTGAAAGTCTGGTAGAGGCAGGTACAATTGAAGCAATTAAGGAGGGAATTAGACTGTTATCTGCCGGGTTACAAAAAGGAGGTGGGATAATGTCAACGATGGAACTGCTCATCCGGAAGCCGGAAGCAGACAAGATGGGCTGAAAGGCCTCATTCTGCAACTTGTGGTCAGCACGGATCATGGCCTCAAATTGCTTACGGACATATTGAAGTTTAAAGTAAGGAATGTGCTTTTTAAAAAAAAGGACCTACAAGCAAAAGTTGGACGGGACTGTAAAGTACCCATTGGCTGGGAAATGCCTATGTGGATTACAAATGGCCAACTATCCAGAGAATGGAATGTCACACCGAAAATTCATCAAGGCCGACATCAGGCAGAGGCACTTCAAAGGAAGAGATGCAAAGCAAAATTTAAAAAAAAAACGGATCAACTCTCTCAGCAAGAATTATCTCCTGTTGAGTTTTCTCCCAGACTGTGGAAACGATCTAAGTTAAAAGAAAGCAGTTTCTGTGCAAATGACATGTTTGTTCTATTTTTTTTTCCCTTCCAGGAATACACAAGAAAAGGGGTTAAAAAGCCAACTGCAACCCTGCTCGCTGTGTGCTAGTGTTGCCGTTGCAGGCCTGGTGTGGGAGGATGTGCTGTGAAGGTCACAGCTGAAGAACATCATCCAGGCATCCCTGCACTTGTGGGTAAAGAAGTCCCTTCTCTCTGATCGCAGGGACCAAGTCACAATCAGCAAAGCCACAGCAGAAACGGGGAGCAGGGCAACCCCTTTCAGCCAACCTGCAGGACTGAGAATCGCCAAACCCACTGCAACAACTGGCAAAGTCACCTCTACCGGAATCACCCAGCTTAATGGCCGCAACGCTTCACCTCACGGACAAGACAAAGACTCATTCGTATATATTACTTAACTTTTACTTTTGGACTCAAGACTCATTTCTAATCCGTGTGCTTGTGTTGCATTTATATCATTTTTGATCTCCTTATATTAATTAATACGCTCACTTTTTCTTTAACTCAAGAGAGCCTGGTTAAATTGGCTCCTTTTAAAAGACAAATACATTTGAACTGGGAAAAGGTACCAAGAGGGAAGGGGACCTTTTTAAGGAGCAACCGAGAGGGTTGATTAAGGAATGGGAGCCAGCTGGTCCCTCCACACCCGGAAACAGAACACTTGGGGTCCCTCCTCTGGGGTTATAAGAAATTGGGGCAACCTCGCCTGTGAACTGGTCATAACAGCTTAAATAATTCTGTGATTCTGCTACTTTAGTTGGTGCTGGCTCTTCCCTGGGTCCCTCTTCTCTCACCCTCTGAACATCAAGGAAATATAGTTGCCCGACCCTAATTCCTCAGCGTGTCTCTGCTTTAAGAGGCGTTGCTCACGGCTCCCGTCAGGAGCGGGCGACATGACGTCATGACGCTGGGCGGTGACCCTGTGGGTATTCCACTCCGGGACTGCAATCACGATTGGTTCACAAGCCTCAAGGGCTCCCTCGGATTGGCTTGCGGGAATGTCAATCACACTGTGTCTTTGGTGTGGAAGGGGTGGGAGGGCGGACGAAATATCTCTGTGATTGGTCTGAAAATGAAGCCTTATATGCATTTCTCCGGGTGGGGGTGTGCAAGGGCTAGGACGGCCCTCTGATTGGATGACAAAACAAAAACAGAATTACCTGGAAAAACTCAGCAGGTCTGGCAGCATCGGCGGAGATGATAAGAATTGACGTTTCGAGTCCTCATGACCCTTCAACAGAACTGAGAAAAAATAGGAGAGGGGTGAAATATAAGCTGGTTTAAGGTGGGGGTGGGGGCGGGTGGGGGGAGAGAAGTTGGGGGGGCGGTGGTTGTTGGGACAAGCAAGCAGTGATAGGAGGAGATAATCAAATGATGTCACAGACAAAGGAACAAAGTGGTGTTGAAGGTGGTGATATTATCTAAGAGAATGTGCTAATGAAGAATGGATGGCAGGACACGCAAGGTACAGCTCTAGTGGGGGTGGGGTGGAAAGAATGACAGGGCATTACAGGTATAGATTTAAAAATAATGGAAGTAGGTGGGAAAAGAAAAATCTATATAAATTATTGGAAAAAACAAAAGGGAGGGGGAAGAAATGGAAAGGGGGTTGGGATGGAGGAGGGAGTTCAAGATCTAAAGTTGTTGAATTCAATGTTCAGTCCGGAAGGCTCTAAAGCGCCTAGTCGGAAGATGAGGTGCTCTTCCTCCAGTTTGCGTTGGAATAAAATGAAACAGGGCATGCGCATCTTTGATAAAGGGTGAAGCGGTGCTGCTGGAGGGAGAGGTCGAGTGTGTTCATACGGCGGCGCATGGCACTGAGTGTGGATCTCAGAATGCGACGGGAACAGCAGTCCGAGAAACGTTTTATGTCCCGGTGATACCTGTAATCCTGGGCGGGTTCGAAACAAGAGGGATGGGATTTCAGTTGAAATCCACGTGGGGTGAGTCGGAGACGGAGACAGTCACTGAGAAAGGAAATATGGCTGTGAAAGCGGGTTTTAGTAAACACCTTGTCAAAGACCAGGAGAGAAATGGAAAGCAATGAAGGTGAACAAGGCAGGAGAGAGATACGGAAATCCTGTCGGAGAGCAGAGCAGCACTTCTTCAAGGTAGGCATTTTTTGAAGAGGGGTGGCAGTAAATTAAACACAGAGATAAAAACATCTTAATGGTTGAACCAGCTGTCATTCAGGCACCGGTCATCTCCAATTGGACAGGGTGGGAGCAGCTTCCACTTTCTATTGGTCAGGCCAGCTCTCAGTCGCACCTCACCACCCACCCTCTGATTGGCCTGTAGGCCGCGCGTGACGCAGGGATCGGATTGGCCTGCGCGATTGGTTGGGGCCAATTGGCACGCCCGGAAGGATCTCGTTGATTGCCTGAGGCGGCTGTCACTTAGCGGGTACAGCCTTCTCATTGGTGGAAGCAGATGTCGGTCACAGCCCCAGCTGTCTGTTTGCCTGAGGCGGCTGCCAATCGCTGGCCGGAGCGCCCTGATTGGCTGATCCGGCTGCCAATCGCCGGCCGGAGCTCACTGATTGCCTGAGGCGGCTGCCAATCGCCGGCTGGAGATCCCTGATTGGCTGAAGGCGGCTGCCAATCCGCGGCTGGAGCTCCCTGATTGGCTGAAGGCAGAATCGGAGGAGGGGGGAGGTTTAGGTCAGGCCCTGCAGACGTCAGTTCCTCCCCCATGGTTCACTGACTCTGCCCTGTAACTATTGGGAGTTTGTGGATAAATATTCCATTCATGGGATGGAAGCCCTGGGAGCCGCTTCTGGGCTGTTCTCAGATGTTTTCCTTCTTCATTAATTGAACAATGGGTTTAAGTGGATATTTCACCAAATTCTTCACCTGTTCTCTGAACTTGGACTGAGTGACCCCTTAAATAAATGTGTTTGTGCAGCAACTGAGATTACTCAGCACAAATCCGACTTCCCCAAATATATACTCGGGATCGGTGTAATCACTGGGATCTGTTCCTGTGAAGGTGTAATATAAGAAATCTATAACCAAGTATGACTACAGGAGAATGAAGCTGCCGGAGATGGTGAAGAGTAAAATCACAGACATCCTCCTGCTCTCCATCTCTGGGTCACGGCGATTCTCTCCCTGGCTCTGACCACTCAGTCCCTTACGTACCCGACTGGCCACTAAAATGTGTCTGATGGTCAGAGCGTTGATCAACAGGACTAAACCGAAAGGGAGCAGTGGGGTTAAAACCGTATCAAACCAGTCAAATCCCACCCATCCGGGATCAGTGTAATACCTTGACTTTGTAGAACAGAACCAGGGTACATTGTCGATTATCTCTCCAGGTTCCTGTGTGAAGTAGTGTGGGGTGTTTTGTAAACAGAGCACAACGCCGGTTGTTGCTAGAACCACAGCCTCATTTTTCTCAGTCCAATATGTTGTTTTCAGCTTCTGCCAACAAATGGCCACAAATCGGTCAAAGGAGAACGTGACGGTGAACCAGACAGAACAGTTTGTGGCTGCATGAAGCAGGACCGCGACAACACTACACACAGGGGTGATGTTCAGGAAACACCGTGGGAAATAGTAATAACTGAGTCTCCACAGTATGACCTCAGTGATAACGGGCAGTAGATCCGCCGTTGCCATGGCCACCAGGTAGCGAGTGGTGCAAGCGGTGAGGCCACACTTTCCCCGGGTCAGCATCACAATCGCCAGGAAATTAACTGTAAGAGGGAGAAGTGAAAAGAGACTGGAAATGAAATGATCAAACATACCCTGTGTCTGACACGGACACTAGGGGATGGATTGAAGCACCAAAAGTGGTCGGTTGGGAAAGTGTGAGAGGCTGATATTTGAAAATATAAACCCTCATCCCGCACCAACCCATCACCATCCTGCACAATTCCAAGTTTAACAAATTCAGACCAGGAACCTTTAATAATTATTATTTCAGACATACAGAACAGACTCACGATATTGGTCCTGACCAGCTCATTTCAGTGTTTGTGATCCACTGAAGTACCCGCCCATATTTCATCACGTAAATCTGACAAAATAACCCTCTATTCCTTTCCCCGTCACATCTTTGTCACGCTTCCCTTAAACGAATTTCAACTATTCACATCAAACACTCTGTGTGGTAGCCACTTGCACATTCTCACCGGTCCTGAGTGAAGCAGATCCCTCTGAACCACCTATCGGCTTCCCTGGTAACTATCTCTTATGGATGACCTCCGGTTATGCCCCTTCGCACAAGAAGAAATATTCTCTCTGTACCCACTCTATCAAAATCGTTCATCATTTTACATTTCTAATTACCGCACCCCTCAGACTTCTTATCCCAAGAGAAAAAGGCAAAGCCTGTCAATCCGCTCCTGATATTTATACCCACGCATATCTGATATGATCCATGTAAATCATCTGTCAACCCTCTCCGGTGCCTGTATATCTTTTTTAGATATAATATCCGACCAGAACTGTATTCACTGCTCAAAATGTAGTTTAACCAAAGTTCGATACAGGTTTAGCATATCTGCTCAACTTTTCAATTCTTTCCCTCCAAAATAATTTCTTGTGCATGGTCCTGCTAATCTGCCACACAACATTTAGTGATTCGTTTATTTGTATTGCGAGATCCCTTTCTAACTCTCCCACAATTAACTGTGCACATCTCAAGTAATAAGTGACCTCAATGTTTTCCCCACCAAAATGTACCACTTCATATTTAACTGTGTCGAACTTAATTTGTCAAGTGATCCCCTCCGGTTAGTGACCTACACTCAGTACAATTCTACACTGATAGATACTCCCGCTAATACACAGTGACTGGGGTCAGGTATTTCATTCCGATAGTGACCCATCCTCATTACAATTCTACATTGATAGCTACTCCCTGTAATACACGGTGACTGGTATCAACCGGACCCTCACTGATTACCGTTCTACACGGGTAGAAACTCCCAATAATAGTACTGATCTGCTCACTGGAAAAAAAAAACACAGTTTGAAAACAACATTCAGAAATCGAATGGTAGACCCCCTCTGTCTCTGTCCCTCTCCCTCTCTCTCTCTCACACACACATTCTGCCCTCACCCTCTCCCTCTCGCTCACGCACACACTCACTCTGTCTCTGTCGCTCTCAGGGATGTGACTGCCGTCATTAATTGTAGGTCTGCATTCAAAGTGTAGAATGTGTCAGTGAGGGTCACAGATCTACACGATCTAAATTTTTGCCCTACAATTGAACATTTCAGATGAGGTCTCTAAAGGAATAGGTTAAACTTGTGTATAAAAAAAGAGCTGCTGGTAAATCTCAGTTGGGATGAAGCAGCTATTTCCCATTTGGCAGGCTGATAGTGCTGGGACTCTACACGGAGCTGTGCAAAGACAAAAGCGATTAACATTATACATCAGAGACTCAGATGAAGGGTCCGAATGTAATGTATCCAGCATTATCAGCTTCCGGCCTTTAGGCTAAGATCAAGTGTAGTGGTGAAGCGATGGCTGTAACCAGTCCAGCCCCATACCATGGGGGACCAAACACCGTCCGGGTGAAGGTGAAGGACAGTGAAGGAGGGGAACCCATGGATCAGACCTTCTTCATCAAGCGGGTCCTGTTGAAGGGCGTGTGGATTTGAAGCGTACGACATCTACTCCCTGCAGGACCCTGGATATTTCGAGGTGACTTTCAAGCGAGTGGCAGCTGGCGTCCAGTTCCTGAAGGTGTTCGAGGAGAAGAGAGACCAGCCGGAGATGAAGATCCTGACGGCGCAGGACGCTCTTTGCTCTGCCGTTGCAACGGGACCGTGTGGTGACGGTGCATCTCTACAACGCCCACGTCCCTGTCGCCGACGTGTTCACCTTCCTCACCGGGTACGTCAACAAAGTTGGGAGCTGCACCGAAGTTAGAGACGCCTTGGGATTTGGACATGCCAACGCCAGGTTAAGGTCACGCTCAAGACCGACGGTAAGGGAGCCATCTTCCACCCTCCTTCCAGCTTCGTTATCGGGGGAAGCCATGGCTACCATGTCTACGCTGGGCAGCCCCAAACTTTGTCGCTCATGCGGTTAGTCTAGTCATGTGGCGGCCAACTGCAGCGCCGTCCTCTCTCTCCTGTCCTGTTTGTGTGTTGCATAGAACCCTTTGCTGAGTCCATCAGGAAGGATCCGGGCACAAGAGGAGTGACGATCCCAGGCAGTGGAGGCACTCAGGTCAATGCTTCCCTGTACATGGACGATGTCACCGTCTTCTGCTCGGATCCGCTGTCGGTGCGCAGACTGATCCACATCTGCGACCAGTTCGTACTGGCCTCGGGAGCCAAGGTAAATCGTGGGAAGAGCGAGGCTATGTTCTATGGGAACTGGGCTGACCGATCCTTTATCCCCTCCACTGTCAGGGCTGACGGCCTGAAGGTGCCGGGGATATGGTTCGGAGGGACCGGGGCATGCGTTAGAAACTGGAAGGAGCGAGTGCCTATGGTGAAAAGGAAACTGGGCATGTGGGAGCGACGCTCCCTCTCCATTGCGGGTAAGAACCTGGTCATCAGGTGTGAGGCACGCTCGCTGTTGCTGTCCGTGGCGCAGGTCTGGCCCATACCAGACTCCTGCGCGATGGCAATAACCCGAGCCATCTTTCGCTTTATCTAGAGGTCGAAAATGGATCGTGTCCGCAGGGACGTGATGTACAAGCCTCTAGATAATGGGGGAAAAAACGTGCCCAACATCGCCCTCATACTGATGGCCACCTTTGTGTGTGGCTGCATCAAGCGATGCGTAGATCCTCGGTACGCAAACACCAAGTGTCACTACGTGCTGAGGTTCTACCTGTCCCCGGTGTTGTGAAGGATGGGTCTGGCCACGCTGCCGCGGAACGCTCCAAGTAGTTGGACCTTGCCGGACCACCTTTCCCTCGTGGAAAAATTTATGCAGAGAAACACCTTTAATCACAAGTCCATCAGGCAGTGGTCGACACGTACCCTCTTAGAGGCCCTGCGGGAAAAGGAGAGGGTGGATCATGTGATATGGTACCCAGAGCAGACTGTCAAAGTCATTTGTCAGAATGCCTCAGGCCAGAACTTACCAACAAGCAACAAGATGTAGCTTGGCTGTTGGTGAGAAAGGCCCTCCCAGTCAGATCCTTCCAACACACCAGGAGTCTCACCCCCTCTGCACGTTGCCCTCGAGGTGGCTGTGGTGGGGACGAGACCGTTGTTCACCTCCTTGTGGATTGTGCCTTTGCAGAGAAGGTCTGGAGAGAGATGCAGTGGTTTCTGTCGCGGTTCAACTCAAGCAGTTCTGTGACACAGGACTCTGTGCTCTACGGGCTGTTCCCAGGGAAAAACATCGAGACAAACATCAACTGCAGCTGGAGGATCACTGACTCGGTGAAAGACGCTCTTTAGTCTGCCCGAAACTTCTTGGTCTTCCAGCGAAAAGAGTTGTCCCCGAGCGAGTGTTGCGGACTGGCACATTCCAAGGTCCAGGGCTACGTGCTGAGGGATGCACTAAAGCTTGGGGCAGCCGCTGCAAAGGCGCAATGGGGAAAGGTCGCTGTCTAAGGCCTTTCTGCTACAGTGCACCGAGGGGCTGGGACCTGTTAAGCGCCCCTCGGGCTGTACAGCTACAATGAATATATGCATTGAATACTAATTGTATTCTAAATGTATTGAAACACCTCAGAGAGCAACATGATGTATGTTGAAAACTCCAATCCCATTGTCTGATTGTCTGCATTGACCAGAATGAAATGATTGTAATATTCATTGATTGTATTGATGCACCTTGTGATCCATGTGTAAAAGTTGAGTCTGGTTGTACTTTTGTGAGGGTGATTTATAAATGGTTTGGAATGTTCTTCCAGATATTTCATGAATAAAGTATATTTTTCGAGAAAAATTTTTTTCAGGATTATCATCTTCCCAGCGTTATGGGCTGACTGTGAGCTGTGAGGAGGACACACAAAGGCATATGGAGACGTGAATTCAGTGGGTAAATACGGGAGAGATGGAATAGAATATCGAGCATTGGGAGGTTATTCACTTTGGTGTGAAGAATGGAATAAAATCAGGTTACTGGAGTTCAGAGGGAATTGTGCATCCTCATACACAAAGCACAGAAAGTTAACTTGCCGATGCAGCCAGCAATTAGGAAGGCTAATGGTCTGTTGGCCTTTGTAACACGGAGTATGAAACACGATTAGGAAAATCTCACTTATATTGTCAACGACTCTGGTGTGATCAGACCTGGAATACTGGGCATGGTATATTGAATGTTGACCTTAATCGAAAACTGTTTCATGCTAATGAGTATCCATGTCATGTAAATGTATTACATGTAGAAACCCGCCACAGGCCGGTGTAAATATCCATATTCCACAAAGACGCCACTGTCTTCATCGCTGCATTCCAACACGCCGTCCCCAAATCCAAATTTATCATCCCGCCTAAAGATTCACCCTCACCACACTTTTCCCCCTCCTGTGGACTCCATAAAATACCACCCATACAGACACTGGCAGACACACACACACAAAGGCTCAGACACACACACACACGCACACACACATGTACACACACACAAACACACACACACACACGCACACACAGAAAATAAAGAGTATCTGCCCGGTAACAGTTGAGGGCAGTTTACTGACCCTGGAGGATAAACAGGCAGCTCACAGAGCGTGTTGATCTCAGTCACTTGTGATAACAGCATCCCGCTCTCCAGCTGAAGTGTTTGGAAACTTTTCCCTCCATTTTCCTCATCCTTCCTCTGGCCCATCTTCCACCTGAAGAAGGCAGCTGCCCAATGGGAACGGCCACCTCACCAGCACCTCGTCAGGACCTCTCACCAGGACCCCTCACCAGGGCCCCACACCAGGACCCCTCACCAGGACCCCTCACCCGAACCCCACACCAGGACCCCTCACCAGGACACGACCCGGCCCCCTGTGCCTGAGAGCTTGTCAATATACACTTTACCTGGGTGCTGGTAGCTTACCCCGTGTCCGTCATCTATCTAACTAACTATTCTGGCCATCAGATACAGGACAGTTTTTGTTTTTAGTCGTTCATGGGATGTGGGCATCGCTGGCTAGGCCCAGCATTTATTATCCATCCCTAATTGACCTTGTTCTGAGCGCAGTTAAGAGTGAACCAAGCTGCTGGTGGAATTTAAATTCAGTTAATAAAATCTGGGCAATCCACTCAGATGGGCGATGCCCACATCACATGACAGAATAAATGTTTTTTAAAAATACTGTGAAGAAAGAGAGCTTCAATGGGGTAAGAATGGATCAGGGCTGAATAAATTGGAGTCAAAGGTTGGAGGGAGAAACTGCAGCAGAACAATGGGCTACATTCGAAGAAGGGGTAATTCCGACAAAGTCAATAGGTATTCCCTGGAAAGGGAGGGCAAAATTCCAGAGCTCCCTGTCTGTCAACGGAGGTAGAAATTAAGCTAAAGCAGAAAAGCTGTGCTTATGGTCAGTGGTCAGTGAGAAAATACAATCGAGAACCAGACTGAGGGAAGTGAGATTGGAAATTGCAGAGACACTGGCCACAAATGTTCAGCTTTTCTTAGACTCAGCGGTGGTGCCAGAAGGCTGGAGAATTTCAAACTTCACATTCTTGTTCAAAAAAGGGTGTAAAGATAATCCCGGCTAATGGCGGCCAGTCAGATGGACATGGGTGTCGGGGAAACTTCTAGAAAAATGATTCTGAAGAAAGGAAATTGACACATGGACAAATTGGTATTAATTAAGGAAAACCAGCATGGATGTTTAAAAGAAAAATTGTGTTTAACCAGCTTGCGGACTGTCTTGAAGAAGTAACAGGGCAGGGTGATGAAGGCAATGCTGTAGATGTGGTGTACACGGGCTTCCAAAAGACATCTGATAAAACACTGCACAAAAGACTTGTGAGCAAAGTTATAGCTCATGGCAAAAAAAAGGGTCAGGAGCAACACAGAACCACGTGACAGGAAACAGCGAGGAGTGGTTAATGGATTTCTCTTTACCGCGCGAGATGACGAATTGTAGTGAAGTTCCTCAGGTGTGAGTGTTGGAAACTCCTGCTTTTCCTGATAATCATTAATAACCCAGACCTTGGTTTACAGGGCACAATTTCAAAATTTGCGGATGATCCACAACTTTGAATCATTGTGAACTGTGAGGAGGATGGTGTAAAATCTCAAAATGCCAGAGACAAGTTAGTGAGATGGGTGGCCAGAGGAAGGTCAATGCAGAGAAAGGTGAAGTGATTCATTTTGGTATGAAAAGCACGGAGAGACAAAGTAATGTAAATGGGGACAACTCTGAAGGGGGTGCAGCAGCAGAGTGACCTGTGTGTATATGTGCTTCATTCATTGAAGGGGGCAGGGCAGGTTGAGAGTGTGGTTAATAAAGTAAGCACTATCCTCAGCCTTATTAATAAGGGCATAGAGTACAAGAGCAAGGAGGTTATGTTGAACATGTATCAGACACTAGTTCAGCCTCAGCTGGAGATATACATCCAGTGCTGTGCACCACACAGTTAGGGTGTGAAGGCATTCGGGAGACTGCAGAAAAGATTCATAGAATAGTTCCAGGAGTGAGAAAGTTATGAAGGTAGATTGGAGTAGCTTGGACTTTTTTTCAGAGAGGAAAGAGGAGACTCTCTCAGACTCTCTCTCGCAGTCTCTCTACTTCCTCCTCGCCCAGTCTCTCTCTCTCTGCCCCAGTCCCTCTCTCACTCCTTCTCTCCTTGTCTCCCTCTCACTTTCTCTCAGTCTCCGTTTCTCTCAGGCTCTCTTTCCCAGTCTCTCTCTCCCTTTCTCTCCCAGGGTTGCGCTCTTTCACTCCAAGCCTCTCTCTCTCTTTCTCTCTCTCTCTTTCTCTCCCAGTCTCTCTCTCTCTTTCTCTCTCTCTCTTTCTCTCCTGTTCTCTCTCTCCCTTTCTCTCTATCTCTCTCTCTCTCCCCAGTCTCTCTCTCTTTCTCGCCCGGTCTCTCTGTCTATTTCTCTCCCTGTCTCTCTCCCTCTCTTTCTCTCAGTCTGTCTCACTCCCTGTCCCAGTCTCTCTCTCTCTTTTTCTCACAGTCTCACTCTCCCCTTCTCTCTTTCTCTCTCTCCCAGTCTCTTTCCCTCTCTCTTTCTCTTCCAGTCTCTGTTTCTCTCCCAGTCACGCTCTCGATCTCTCCCAGTCTCTCTCCTCCTCCTTCTCTCAGTCTCTCCCTTTCTTTTTCTCCGTCTCTCTCTCCCTTTCTCTCTCTCAGTCTCTATCTCTCTCACTTTCTCTTCCAGTCTCTCTCTCTTATTCACTCCCAGTCTCTCTCTCTCTTTCTCTCTCCCACAGTCTTTCTCTTTCTCTCTCTTTCTCTCTCTCCCAGGCCCTCTCTCTGGTCCTCTCCCAGTCTCCTTCTCTTTCTCTATCCTAGTCTCTCTCTCTTTCTCTCTCTTTTTTCTCTCCTTGGCTCTATCTTTCTCGCCCAGTATCATTCTCTATCTTCCACACCCAGTCTCTCTCTCTCTTCCCCTCTTTCTCTCCCAGTCTTCACTCTCCCTATCTCTTTCTCTCTCTCTCTCTCTCCCAGCATCTCTTTCTCTCCCTTTGTCTTTGTATCTCTTTCTCTCGCTTTCTCTACCAGTCTCTCTCTCTCACTTTCTCTCCCTGTCACTCTGTCTTTCTCTCCCAGTCTCTGTCTTTCTCTTCCAGTATCTCTCTCTCTTACACTCCCAGTGATTCTCTCTCTTTCTCTTTCTCTCTCTCTCTTTCTCTCCCAGTATCTCTCTCTCTCTCTCTCTCTCTCTCTCTCCCAGTCTCTCTCTTTCTTTCCAAGTCTCTCTCTCCCTCCCTTTCTTTCTCTCCCAATCTCTTTCTTTTACTCTCTCTCCTTTTCTCTCTCTCCCTTTCTCTCTCACTCTCTTTCTCTTCCAGTCTCTCTCTCACTCTCTCGTTTTCTCCCAACGTCTTTCTATCGCTATCTCCCAAATCTCCCTCCCTCTCTTGCTGACCCACTCTCTCTCTCGTTCTCACCCTGTCTCTCTTTCTCTCCCAGTATCTCGCTCTCCCTTTCTCTCTCTCCAAGCCTCTCCCTCTCTTTTTCGCTCTCTCTTTCCCAGTCTCTATCCCTCTCTCTTTCTCTCCCAGCCTCTCTCTCTCTCTTCCAGTCTCCCTCCCTTAATATCTCCCAGTCTCTCTCTCCCCGTCCCAGTCCCTCACTCTCTTTCTCTCCCAGTATCTTTTTCTTTCTCTCTCTCCTTTTCTCTCCTAGTCTCTCTCTTTCTTTCCCAGTCTCATTCTCCCTCTTTCTCACCCATTCTCTCTCTCTTTCTCTCTTCTCTCCCATTCTTTTCTCCCTCACTTTCTTTATTTCTCTCCCAGTCTTCTCTCTTTCTCTTTCTCTCTCTCTCTTTCTCTCCCAATCTCTCTCTCTCTTTCTCTCTATTTCTCTCTCTCTCTCAGTCTCTCTTTTTCTCAATCCCAGTCATTGTTTCTCTTTCTTTTTCTCTCCCAGTATCTCTCTCTCTTACTCTCCAAATGTCGCTCTCTCTTTCTCTCTCTTTTTCTTTCTCTCCCAGTCTCTCTTTCTCTCCCAGTCTCTCTTTCTCTCCCATTCTCTCTCTCTCTTTCTTTCCCAGTGTCTCTCCTTCTCCCTCTCTCCCAATTACTCTCTTTCTCTCCCAGTTTCTCTCTCTCTCTCTTGGAGTCCCTCTCTCTCCATTTCTCCCAGTTTCTCTATCTCTCTGTCCCAGCCTCTCTCTTCTTCACCCCAATCTCGCTCTGTCTCTCTCTCTTTCTCCAGTCTCTCTCCCAATATCAATGGGGTGAATGGCCTCCTTCAGCAATATAACAATTCTGTGATTTGATTTGCTCCTTTCTCCTCCCTGTGTTCCCGCTTTCCCACCCTCCGAATTTCTGCTGTTCGATGCCTGATTGGTTGCGGTGACTGCCTGTGATTATGCTCAGCACGCTGATTGGTTGAAGTGGCTGTCGGGCAGAGCTTGAGATCGTTGATTTGCTCATTCTTCTGGGAGTCACCGGGTGAAGCTCCCTGATTGTATGCAGCTGCTGTCCGTCTCAGAGTGACATGAAACGATTGGTTGAGGAGTCCATGGGCCAGGCTGTAAGGAGGCAGAGACAGTTTGAGAAAGTTGTATTTGCATTTGTGGGTGTTGGCAATGAGTTTCAAATGTTAAATTTGATTTGCATTTCTGCATCTGTGTGTCATCAGAGGTCAAATGGAGTTTTAGTTCCACTTTAAAAAGGGGCTTGCATTTCTAATGAGGAGTTTTACGACTCCAAAAGGAAAGTTAAAAAAACAAGGGCAGAAGAATTGGACTGTTGCCTAGCAACAGGGGACCAGTGAGGCAGTTCCCTCCCTCAGACACACACACAGAAGAAGAGAAACAGTAGTTTTGTTTTGGAGCTGTGGAGTTCGGTTGTTTTTTTTTTAATTGAAAGCTGCTGCCAGGAGAGGCTGGTGCAAAGGGTGCAGATTGCCAGCCCCAAGCTAAAGAAAAGACCCCAAAATTCCAGGGGAGCGGAGCAGGGGAAAGTCACAAGCAGACCTTCTAGGCAAAGGATGGACAGAAACCTGGGGTAAAAAAAGGTCCTATTAGTGTCGTTAAGAGTGAGGGGCAGGTAGGAAGGCTTCAGGCGTCAGATTTAAACAGACATAAGGTTCGGAAAGCAGTTTTAAAGTGAGAACAGCTTGCAAGAGGCAAGAAAGACCAAAGAGATGGTTAAACTACTGTAACTGTTTGCTATGTGAAACGTGAAGCAGTGGGGTGCTGTGGAGGTGGAATTGCTAAGAGAGAGAGCGTGTGGAAGACAGCTTAAATGCATGTGGTGACCCAGGGAAGAGGAGCATTGGAAGGAGAGTTCGAATCCCTGGAGGTGATCCATTGCGGAAGGCGTCTGAGAGAAAATATCAGTTTGGGAGAAGATTTGAAGGTGAGGTCTTGGAGAGCGGAGATTGTAAACCTTCATGTGAAGGACGGAGTTCAGCGAGACAGAAGGTTGGCTCATGGTGTAACAAGCAGGAATTGAGGAGAGAGCCATAGGATCTGGTTGAGGTGATATCTGTCACTTGGTTTCAGAGTGCTGGCTTACGTGGACTGTGTATTTACAGTGAATATCAGAGTATAAGGTAACTTTTGTAACTTGTACTATCCTTACAAATCTGTATATATCTGTAAAGGTATAGTTGTGCGTGAAGGAGTATTGTGATACAGTTCATCCTTTATTGTTGAATCAATGTTTTATTTTTTTGTTCAAAGTTCATCAGCTGACTCTGGTGACTCTGTTCAGTCGCCACTCTCCACGTATTTAAACAATCAAATAACAGTTAGGATCTATCAAGCTGGGTTCCTCTCTGGGATCAGGCTTGTCCATTGATAACCTCAGCTGGGAGCGTCAGACCGGCGCACAGGTTCCTGATTGGCTGAGGATGCTGTGCGTGTCCTCAGGGTGTTGATCCCCGATTGGTTGTGGGGGGGCGTCAGTCACCGGTGGAGCTCCATGAGTGGATGGGGCTGCTGTCCATCTCAGGGTGGCAGGAGCTGCTTGGGTGTTTGTGGATAAATATTCCACTCATGGGCTGGAAACGCTGGGAGGCGCCTCTGGTCTGTTCTCAGTTGTTCTGTTTCTTCATTAATTGAACAATGGGTGTAAGTGGATATTTCACCAAATTCTTCACCTGCTCTCTGAAGTTGGACTGAGACACCCCATAAATAAATGTGTTTGTACAGCAACTTAAGTTCAACAGCATCCATCCGACTTGTGCAAATATATATTCAGAATGCGTGTAATCACTGGGATCGGTTCCTGTGATGGTGTAACATAAGAACTCTATAACATTGGCTGACCACAGGAGTATGCAGCTGCCAGAGATGGTGAAGAGTAAAATCACAGATTTCCTCCTGTTCTCCATCTCTGGGTCACTGCAATTCTCTCCCTGGCTCTGACCCCTCAGTCCCTTACGTACCTGACTGGCCACTAAAATGTGTCTGACTGTCAGAGCGTTGAGCGACAGGATTAAAGCGAACGGGAGCAGTGGGGTTAAAACCGTATCAAACCAGTCAAATCACACCCAACCGGGATCAGTAAAATAGCTTTGCTTTGTATTACAGAACCAGGGTACATTGTCGATGATCTCTCCAGGTTCCTGTGTAAAGTAGCGTGGGGTGTTTTTTAAACAGAGCAGAACGTCGGTTGTTGCTAGAACCACAGCCGCAGTTTTCTCGGTGCAATATTTTGTTTTCAGCTTCCGGCAAACAAATGGCCACAAATTGGTCAAAGGAGAAAGTGATGGTGAACCAGACGGAACAGTCTGTGGCTGCACGAAGCAGGACAATGAGTACGCTACACATGGGAGTGATTTCCAGGAACGACATTGGGAAATAATAATAACTGAGCTGCCTCAATACAACCTCAGTGATAATGACCAGTAGATCCGCCGTTGCCATGGCCACCAGGTAGCGAGTGGTGCAATTGGAGAGACCGCACTTTCCCCGGGAAAGTATCAGAATTGCCAGTAAATTGGCTGTAGGAGAGAGAAGGAAAAGAGACTGGGAAATAATGATGCACAATTGTCCCTGTCAGGCTCAGAAAATAAGGGCAGGAATTTACCACCAGATAACGTGTGGTATGGGTGGTCAGTGTGCGTGTGTGTGTGTGTGTTTGGCTGTATGTGTTTGTCACGGTGGGGTCTGTGGTGTGGGGATGGGGAATGGATTAGCAGGGTTTGAAATTCAAAAGTCATAGCCATAACCTGAACCCGATTTAAATATTTTACCGGGTTTAACTCTGAACCTCTGTGTTTCCTCATGGGACCCTCCACCCCATCCAGAGCCATATTGGATTGGCGGTCGGAACCAGAGCACTTACCATACCCCCAACACAAACCCCCAATTCTGGAGCTTCCCCAGGACTGAGACCTCTCCCAGGATTTGACCACAGCCCAGCTTCAGACCCTCGCTGGATCGGAACATTCTCGCGATTGGAGCCTGGGTGGGGCTTAACTGCCCTCTCCCTTTATTGGTATCGCTGTGTTCAGACTATCCCCGAGTTCTGACCCTCCCAGGTCAGGACCCTCACCAGGTTCAGACCCTCCCAGATTCGTGCCCTCCCAGGTCAGGACCCTCACCAGGTTCGGTCCCTCGCTAGGTTCAGAACCCCCATCAGGTTAGGACCACAGGCCACAAGTCAGGAGTGTGATGGAATACTCCCCCCTTGCCTGGATGAGTGCAGCTCCCACAGCACTGAGGATGCTGGACACCATCCAGGACAAGGCGGCCCCGCTTGATCAGCACCACATCCACAAACATTCACTACCTCCACCACCGACGCACAGTAGCAGCAGTGTGTGTACCATCTACAAGATGCACGGCAGCAACTCACCAAGGCTCCTTCCACACCTATGGCCACTACCATCTAGAAGTGCAGGGGCAGCAGACACATGGGAACACCACCACCTGAAACTCACTCACCATCCCGACTTGAAAATATATCGGCCGTTCCTTCACTGTCGCTTAGTCAAAATCCTAGAACTCCCTCCCTAACAGCGCTGTGGGTGGACCTACACCACACGGGGACTGCAGCGGTTCAAGAAGTCAGCTCACCACCCACCTTCTCAAGGGGCAATTAGGGATGGACAATAAATGCTGGGCCCAGCCAGCGAAGCCCACATCCCAAGAATGAATAAAAGGAAAACACTCCCCATGTTCGGACCCTCAATAGGAGTGCCCACTCCCTATTTTTTACCCCACTCAGACAACGACCCCTCCCGCAAACCCAGCAGTTTTCAAGTGTATTTGCATTCGGACCATCACCCGGTTCGGACATTCCCCAGGTTCTGACTCCCACAGGTTAGGACACTTGCCAGGTTAGTATCAACACCAGGATTGGGCCCTCCCCGGTTTCACACCATCCACAGAAGTGGACACTGTCCAGGTTCCAATCAACCCAGGTTCGGATCCTCCCAGGGCTCAGACCTTCCCCGGTTTTGGACCCTCCCCAGGTACAGAACCTCCCTGTGTCCTGTCTTTCCCAGGTTCAGAATCTCCCGGCTTTGGAACTTCCCCAGGTTCAGATCCTACCAGGGCTCAGACCTTCCACGGGTTCGGACTCTCGCCAGGGTAAGATCCTCCCCAGGTTGAGACCCTCCCCAGTTTCAGACTCTCCACAGGTTCGGGCCAGCCCCAGACCAGGGCCCTCAGTTGGTGTCAGACAATACTAGGTTTGGAGTCCACATCTGTTTGTCCAGTCCCCAGATTTGGACACTCCCCAGATTCCAACTCTCCCCAAATTCCGATTCTCCCCAGTTTCCAACTCTCCCCAAATTCCGACTCTCCCCAGGTTCCGACTCACCCCAGGTTCCAACTCTCCACAGGTTCCGACAATCCCCAGGTTCCGACTCACCCCAGGTTCCGACTTTCCCAAGGTTCCGACTCTCCCCAGGTTCCGAATCTCCCCAGGTTCCGACTCACCCCAGGTTCCGACCCTCCCCGGGTTCAGACTCTCCCCAGGTTCAGACCCTCCCCGAGTTCAGACCCTCCCCGGGTTCAGACTCTCCCCAGTTTCAGTCTCTCCCCGGGTTCATACTCCCCCCGGGTTCAGACTCTCCCCGGGTTCAGACTACCCCCGGGTTCAGACCCTCCCCGGGTTCAGACTCTCCCCAGTTTCAGACTCCCCCCGGGTTCAGACTCTCCCCGTGTTCAGACACGCCCCGGGTTCAGACTCTCCCCGGGTTCAGACTCACCCCTCCCCGGGTTCAGATTCTTACTGGTTCAGTCCATTCCAGGGATCAGATTCTCCCCATATTCTGACTCACCCCAGGTTCAGACTCTCCCCGGATTCAGTCTCTCCCCATGTTCAGATCCTCCGCTGTTTCAGACTCTCTCTGGGTTCCGTTCCTCCCTGGGGTCAGACCCTCCCATGGTACAGACCCTCCCCGGATTCAGATTCTTACTGGTTCAGTTCCTTCCAGGGATCAGATTCTCCCCATGTTCTGACTCTCCCCAGGTTCAGACCCTCCGCTGTTTCAGACTCTCCCTGGGTTCCGACTCTCCCCAGGTTCAGACCCTCCTCAGATTCAGACTCTCCCCAGGTTCGCATTCTCTGTGGATTGGCCTCTTCCCGGGTTCAGACTCACCCTGGGTTAAGGCTCTCCCCGGTTTCAGTCTCCCCCTGGGTTCGCCTCTTCCCGGGTTCAGACTCTCCCCAGGTTCAGACTCTCTCCAGGTTCGGACACTCCCCAGGTTCAGGCTCTCCCCGGGTTCAGACTATCCCCGGGTTCAGACTCTCCCCGGGTTCAGGCTCTCCCAAGGTTCAGGCCCTCCCAAGGTTCACACCCTCCCTGTTTTCAGAATCTACCCAGGTTCAGACCACCCCCGGATTCAGAGCTCACCAGGTTCAGAGCCTCACCAGGTTCAGACTCTCCAAAAGGTTCAGACACTCCCCAGGTTTGGACCTTCCCCATATTCATCACATTCTATTAACTTTCCTAATTACCTGCTGTACCTGCACACTAACCTTTTGAGGTTCATGCACTAGGACACCCAGATCCCTCTGAATCTCAGAGCTCTGCAATCTCTCACCATTTAGATATTAAGCATCTTTTCTATTCTTCCTGCCAAGATGAACAATTTCACATTTGCCCATATTATACTCCATTTGCCAGATCTTTGCCCACTCACTTTTGATGTCGCTTTTTAGCCTCCCTACATCCTCTTCACAATTTACTTTCCCACCTATCTTTGTGTCATCAGTAAATTTAGCCACCATTCCTTCGGTCCCATCAACCAAGTCATTGATATAAATTGTAAAAAGATGAGGTCCCAGCACTGATTGCTGTGAAACACCACACGTCACATCCTGTCAACAAGAAAAAAGACCCATTTATGCCTACTCCCTGCTTCCTGATAACCAGCCAATCTTCTATGCACGCCAGTATGTTACCCCCTACACCATGAGCTTTTATTTTCTGCAATAGCCTTTCATGTGGCACTTTATCAAATGCCTTCTGCAAATGTAAGTACAGAACATCCACCGGTTCCCCTTTATCCACAGCACATGTGACTCCTTCAAAGAACTCCAATAAATTGGTGAAACATGATTTCCCTTTATCAAAACCACATCGACTCTGCCTGATTAACTTGAAGTTTCCTAAGTGCTCGACCATGAATATTTTAAATTATAGCTTCTAACATTTTACTTGTCACAGATGTTAGGCTAACTAGCCTATATTTTCCTGCTTTCTGTCTCCCTCCCTTTTTGAATAAAGGATTTACATTTGCTATTTTCCAGTCTAATGGAATCTATGGCATTTAGCAAAATTAAAACCAGCGCATCAAATATCGCACCAGATGCTTCTTTCCAGACCTTTAGGGTGAAGCCCATTCAGACCTGGGGATTTGTCAGCCCTCAGCTCCTAAAATTAGCTCAACACCACTTCCCTGGTAATTGTAATTTTCCCCAGTTCCTCCTTCCCTTTACAGTTATTTGCAGGTAGTTACTTGTACACTTTATAGTGAAGACCGAAGCTAAATACCCGTTTAATTCATTCGCCATCTCCCAACTTTCCATTATCAATTCCCCAAACGCACTCCCTATAGGACCAATTCTCACTTTGTTAACTATTTTCCGATTTAAATATCTATAGAAGCTTGCACTATCCATCTCTATATTACTAGCGAGCTTTCTCTCACACACTCATTTTTCACTCTTCATTAATATTTTTTTTATTCTTTGTTGTTCCTTATGTTCTTTCCAATCTTCTGACCTGCCAGCCATCTTTGCGTAATTATATTCTTATTCTTTAAGTGTGATACTGTCTTTAACTTTTGTAGTTAACCACAGAGGGTGGGTCGTCCCCTTGGAACTTGTCTTTCTGATTGGAATGTATCTATTCTGTGCACTCTGAAATATCCCTTTAAATGTCTGCCACTGAACCTCTCTTGACCTGTCCCTTAACCTTATTTGGCAGTTCACTTTAGCTAGCTCCACTTTCATGTCCCCATAATTGCCCGTATTGAAGTCTAAAATCCGAATTTTAGACGCACTCGTTTCTCCCTCCAAATGAATGTAAAATCCAGTCATATTCTGATCATTGCATCCTAGGGGTGTCTTCACCGTGAGGTTATTAATTAATCCTACCCAGTCACTCTTTACCAGGTTCAGTTTAGCCTGCTCTCCGGTTGGCTCCTAAAGGTGCTCTTCTAAGAAACGACCCCGAAATCATTCCATAAATTCTACAACTATGAGAACTTTGCCTATCTGATTTTTCAACACCAGGTTCAGACCCTCCCTGGTTTCTAAAACTCACCAGAATCGGACCCACACCAGCATCGGACCCTCACCAGCCTCAGACCCTCACCAGGCTCAGACCCTCACCTGGCTCAGACCCTCACCAGGCTCTGACCTTCGCCATGCTCAGACCCACACCTGGCTCAGATCCTCACCAGCATCGGACCCTCACCTGGCTCAGACCCACTTCTGGCTCAGACCCTCATCAGCATCGGACCCTCACCAGCATCGGACCTTCACCTGGGTCAGACACTTTCCAGGTTCGGGCCGTTGCTGGATTCCGGCCCTCTCATTGTTTAGAGAATCAAGAGTTTTCTACCCTACCCAGGTTTGGACCTTCCACAGATTCAGACCCTCCCCGGGTCCATGCACTCCCTGGGTTTGGACCTTCCTAAGTTCAAACCTTCATCAGGAGCGTAACTCTCACCAGGTTCCGATCCTCCCCAGATTCGGGCACTTCCCAGTATAGAACCTTCTCAGGGATCCGAGCATCGGTAGATGGGACTAAATGCTCTGGGGAATGATGAAGGAGTTTCAGAAGCACTGGTGTGGAAGGCAGCATTATCAGAACAGATGGAGCGGAGGAGGGGAAACTAGGAGATATTGGAACAGAATCATCCCAGGAAGTGGGGAGGGAGGACGTATCATCCAGGGAGCTGTGAGAGTCGGTGAGATTAGAGTAGATATTGGTGGGAAACCCATTCCCTGAAATGGGGGTAGGGAATTCGAGTAAATGAGGGGAAGGGAAGTTCCTGAGATGGACCATGTGAAGAGAAGGAAGTGGAAATTAGGAGCAATATTTTTTGCGTTAGAATCAAAGGAAGAAGATGGCAAAACACAGTCATCAAAGTACCCAGGAACCTCAGAACGACTGGGACAATGACTGGTCCATGCATCCTACACAAAGGCAGCATTGCGAGCTCACATACAGGCTCTCTCCGCGGGACAATTGGAGTGTCTAATATCCCTATGTTTCCACCCAAGGTCCACACACCTACACTTCACCACAGGCTCCCTGTACACAAATCAGAATGATGACCCTGTGAGGGTTCTCATTCCTGGAACAGAACCGATGAAGAGAGAGAGGAGTTCCAGCTGGAATGGAGAATGAACAAAGCTGAACGATCCCATTCCAAATGGGATCCTCGGAATGGCCCAGAAGGAGATGGTGGCGGGGAACTGGCCGCGAAATGGCCTGGTGATGTCTGTTAGGAAAGATGCCACCCACGGTGTGTTAAAGGAGAGCTCGGGATTCACTGGAACTTGGAGCAGAAGGAACTCGGCTTCAGGAGCACGGCTCCCAGCTCAGGACGGAGGGAGCAACTTGGGTTGTGGGACGGAGAGAGATCTCTGTGGGGTGGGGGGTAGTGGAGGGGATGGAGGGGGGAGGAAATAGAGAGACCAACGGTAATGATTAAATACAACCCAAAAATGACAACATGTTTCAGGCTGGTTTTTGATAAGGGGATAAAGGAGAAGGTAAATCCTCTGGGTTGGATGGAAGGCCTGGATACAGACTGAAATAAAACAGATAGGGAGAGACAGCAGGGACATTATTCAATATACATTAACCATCACTAGAACATGATTAGAGGACACAACTACAGCTCATGTAATTCATATATTAAAAACAGAACATAGACCAAGTACAAAGAACTATAGACCCGTTCACACAACGTCAGTGTTGGGAAAAATAACGGAGTCGAAAATCGAATAGAAACACATCCAGAAACACACAATATAATGAAGAGTAGTCAGCACAGAGTCCAAAAGCCAGATCATACTTGAGTAAGAAAGATAATTTCTAAATTTGCAGCCAAATCCAAATTGAGAGGTTAGTGACACAGAGCAAGAATAAAACAAAATACCTGAACACATTAATAATAACTAATAGACTTGCCCTATGGACATTTCAATGGGAAATTCATTTTAACATAGCTAAACATCAGGTGCTGCATTTTGATAGGAACCGTGAGGGTCGCAAATTATCCTTGGGAATGACTTTCCTCAAAGGGGTCGAGAGGTTCAGGGGTTCAGGGGAACAGGTTCACAAATCATTAAAAATAGCAACACAGGTTAACAAGAAGATATAAATCCAAACAAAGCAGTGGGGTTTATTTGGAGAGGAATGGAAGTGAGAGGATAAAAACACAAAGAGGATTGGAATACTGTAACAATGCTGTCGTGTCGCTCAAATGTCAGTAACTCGGTGAAGTCTGTTTCTTTTCAAGTAGTTCGATAGAAAACAGGGAAATATCGAGGCGTGTGACGTGATACACCCATTACCAAACACCTTCAATGAACAGCAAAACTCTTGCCTTTTTCAGCCTATTCTATTGCTAAAATACAGAGTCTCCATGGAATGGAGAGATCACTCAACAAATAAAAAGCATGGTTTCAACATCGAACCAACTCACTTCATTCGGGTTAGTGACCCACACTCAGCACAATTCTACACTGGCAGATATCCCCACTAACACATGGGTTGGATCAGTTATTGAACTTTGGAGAGTGACCCATACTCATAACAATTCCACAATGACAGATACTCCGAGTAATACATGCTCATTGTGGTCAGGTTTCACCTTTGGTTAGTGACCAACACTGAGTACAATTCTACACTGACAGATACTCCTCATAATAGATGGTCACTGCGGTCTGGTATTCAGCTCTAGAAGTGACCCAAACCCAATGTGATTTTACTCTGACTCTCCCTAATCCCTTCCTTCAGGTAATCTGTCTTCACTGAGTTCAGGTTCAACATTACACAATATTACACTAAAATCAATAACTTGATCATTCAGAAAGTCTCTCAGTAACAGAAGGATGTCTTTTAGCTTTGAAGGGAATGGAGTAAAACTGCAGCGATTTCAAGACATTTGACTTAAGCAAATGATATCACTGATCAAGTGTCTGTATAATGGTGACCACTAGATCAGCAAGTAACATTCTCAGTCACAGAGTAAAACCAGAGACCAGCTCACACACAGATTTACACAACTTCAATGGTTATAGACACTCACCAGGAACTCCAATAATAGCGAGGAAGGTGTAATATATTTTGCTAGCCATTTGAATCGGAAGATGCATTGTCAGTGTGAAGTGATGTGTCCCTTTGTGCTACAGGCAATCTCTGTATTGAACTCTGAGGCGACACATCCCCAAAGCCTTTCATTTATACCCTGTGGGATCACCTCTGTGGATATGGAGATTGGAGCATCCTTCAACTTTGCTTTCAACAATGAAGAAACAGATTGTGACATGGAGTTCGGTGATGGAACATGTTTACTTCCGAGATTGAACTGCCGCATCCCAAAGACTGGACAATGTGGAGAACATTGTTTAAATAAAATTAGGAGCTGCATTCTCCCACCAATGGCGCTGTCATCTCAAACACCACATCAGCCCCATATCTGGGTCTCATAATGTTTCAGTGACATCCTTCACTTGACTATGACCCATTCAGTAATTTCATTCCAAATGTTCGAGTGTCTCTCTCAGAGCTGTTGCACTACACTCTGGGATGTAGCTGCCCTCTTTCAACGTGGACATTCAGTTAAGTCATTTACGTGTGAAACTTATGAAGATACATTGCGGAATGTGAATAATAACGTAACTGAACCTAATTCAACAGCATAAATGGTTCCACATCTCAATCTAATACAGCAACACAAACCAATAAAACACTTTAACTGAATAGAACACCTCAGACAGACCGTGCCTCCAACAGATAATAAATACTTCCACTGAAACAGCCACAAGAACTGATAAAGGCACCACATCTACGCAAACCCTACAACTAGTACAGACCCTCCAACTGGTCCATACCCTTCCACTGGTACAGATCATCCAACTGGTACAGACCCTCCAACTGATCCATACCCTTCCACTGGTACAGACCCTCCAACTGGTTCCGACCCTCCAACTGGTCCATACCCTTCCACTGGTACAGACCATCCAACTGGTACAGACTCTCTAACTGATCCATACCCTTCCCCTGGTACAGACCCTCCAACTGGTTCAGACCCTCCAACTTGTACAGACCCTCCAACTGGTACAGACCCTCCAACGGGTACAGATCTTCCAACTGGTACAGACCCTCCAAGTGATACAGACACTCCAACTGGTACAGACCCTCCAACTGGTACAGACCCTGCAATTGGTACAGATCTTCCAACTGGTTCAGACCCTCCAACTAATACAGACCCTCCAACTGGTACAGACCCTCCAACTGGTACAGACCCTGCAACTGGTACAGACCCTCCAACTGGTACAGACCCTCCAACTGGTCCATACCCTCCAACTGTCACAGACCCTCAAACCGGTACAGACCCTCCAACTGTCACAGACCATCCAACTGTGACAGACCCTCCAACTGGAACTGACCCTCTATCTGTGAAGGATCCTTCAACTGGTACAGACCATTCAACTCGTGCAAACCCTACAACTGTGACAGATCCTCCAACTGGTACACACCCTCCAACAAGTACAGACCCTCCAACTTGTACAGGCCATCCAACTTGAACAGACCATCCAACTGTAAAAGAGACTCAAACTGGAACTAGCCCTCCAACTCTGACAGACCCTCCAACTTGTACACACTTTCCAACTGATTCAGACCTTCCAACTGGTACAAGCCTTCCAATGGTGACAGGCCCTCCATTTGTGACAGGCCCTCCATTTGTGACAGGCACTCCAATTGGTATAGACCATCCAGCTGATACAGGTCATCCAATTTGTATAGACCCTCCAACTAGAACAGACCCTCCAACATCTACAGAATCTCCAAATGGTACAGGCCCTCCAACAGGTACCGACCCTCCATTTGTGACAGGCGCTCCAACTGGTACAAGCCATCCAAATTGTACAGGCCTTCCAACTTGTACAGACCCTTCAACTGAGACAGGCCCTCCAAATGGTGTCCTAGCCCCAAACATCTTCAGCTGCTTCATCAATGATCTTCCTTCCATCATAAGGTCAGAAGTGGGGATGTTTGCTGATGATTGCACAATGTTCAGCACCATTTGCGACTCCTCAGATACTGAAGCCAGTCCATGTCCAAATGCAGCAAGACCTGGACAATATCCAGGCTTGGGCTGACAAGTTGCAAGTGACATTCACCCCAAGGGCAAGGCAATGACCCTTTTCAACAAGAGAGAATCTAACCATCATCCCTGGACGCTCAATGGCATTACCTTCGTTGAATCCTCCACCATCACCATAGACCAGAAAGAGAATTGGACAAGTTCAGAGTCTAGGAATCCTGCAGATAGTAACTCACCTCCTGACTCCCCAAGCCCGTCCACCATCTACAAGGCACAAGTCAGGAATGTGATGGAATACTCTCCACTTGCCAGGATGACTGCAGCTCCCACAACACTCAAGAAGCTCAATACCATTCAGGATAAAGCAGCCCCGCTCGATTGGCTCTCCATCCACAAACATTCACTCCCTCCACACATCAGCTTGGGGTTGATGGGGGTGGGGGGGAGGAATGTCGGGCGGATGGGGCCAAATCCTTTCCTTGTCCCCGTGTTCGCCGATTTTACCACAGAAAACGACTTTACCTAACGGAAAACTCACTGACACAACCAAAAATAAATGAACATAAAAACACATATATCTGCTATTTCTAGTTATCACAGTCTCTTTGTTTGTCTATCTTTCTCCCTGTGTCTGTCTGTGTGTGTGAGAGAGTGTGCGAGTTTGTGTTTCTATGTGTGCGTATGAGAGAATGTGTGTGTGTGTGTGTAAGTGTGTGTGTGTGTGAGTTTGATTTTGTGCATGTGTGTGTGTGTGTGTGTGTTTCTGTGTGCGTCAGTGTTTGTGTATTTAAGTGTGTGTGCGTCTGTGTTTGTTTGTGTGTGAGGGAAGGACTTAATGGGTATGTGTGTGTGTATGTGTGTGTGTGTGAGTTTGAGTTTGTGCATTTGAGTGTGTGTGTGTGTGTGTTTCTGTGTGCGTCAGTGTTTGTGTATTTAGGTGTGTGTGGGCGTGTGTTAGTTTGTGTGTGAGGGAAGGACTTAATGGGTACGTGTGTGTGTATGTGTGTGTGTGAGTTTGAGTTTGTGCATGTGTGTGTGTGTGTGAGTGTTTGTTTGTGTGTGAGGGAAGGACTTAATGGGTATGTGTGTATGTGTGTGTGTGAGAGAGTTTGAGTTTGTGCATGTGTGTGTATGTGTGTGTGTTTCTTTGTGCGTCAGTGTTTGTGTATTTAGGTGTGTGTGCGCGTGTGTTTGTTTGTGTGTGAGGGAAGGACTTAATGGGTATGTATTTGTGTGTGTGTGTGTGAGTTTGAGTTTGTGCATGTGTGTGTGTGAGTATGTGTTTCTGTGTGCGTCAGTGTTTGTGTATTTGGGTGTGTGTGCACGTGTGTTCGTTTGTGTGTGAGTGAAGGACTTAATGGTTATGTGTCTGCGTGTGTATGAGCGTGCATGTGTATGTGTGTGCGTGCCAGTATATTTTTGCCTGTATTTGTGTGTGTGTGTGTTTGTGTGGTTGTGTGTGTGCCCTGTCTGTGAGTGTGTGTGTATGTGTGTGAGTGAGTGTGTGTGTGTGTGTGTCTGTCCCTTTTTGTGTGTATCTGCCAGTGTCTGTATGGGTGGTACTTTATGGAGTCCACAGGAGCGGGAAAAGTGTGGTGAGGGTGAATCTTTAGGCGGGATGATAAATTTGGATTTGCGGACGGCGTGTTGGAATGCAGCGATGAAGACAGTGGCGTCTTTGTGCAATATGGATATTTACACCGGCCTGTGTCGGGTTTCTACATGTAATATATTTACATGACATGGATACTCATTAGCATGAAACAGTTTTCAATTAAGGTCCACATTCAATATACAGTGCCCAGTATTCCAGGTCTGATTACACCAGAGTCATTGACAATAAAAGTGAGATTTTCCTAATCGTGTTTCATACTCCGTGTTACAAAGGCCAACAGACCATTAACCTTCCTAATTGCTGGCTGCATCGGCAAGTTAACTTTCTGTGCTTTGTATACGAGGATGCACAATTCCCTCTGAACTCCAGTATCCTGATTTTATTCCATTCTTCACACCAAAGTGAATAACCTCCATATGCTCGATGTTATATTCCATCTCCCCCTTATTTACCCACTGAATTCACGACTCCATATGCCTTTGTGTGTCCTCCTCACAGCTCACAGTCAGCCCATAACGCTGGAAAGCTGATAATCCGGGATACGTTACATTCGAACCCTTCATCTGAGTCCCTGATGTACATTGTTAATCGCTTTGGTTTTTGCAATGATCCGTGTAGAGTCCCAGTACTATCAGCCTGCCAGATGGGAAATGACTGCTTTATCCCAACTGAGATTTATCAGCAACTCTTTTTTACACAAGTTTAACCTATTTCTTTAAAGCTGTAATTTGAAAAGTTCAATTGTATGACAAAAATTTAGATTGTGACCCTCACTGACACTTTCTACACTTTGAATGCATAACTACAAATAATGAGGGCAGTCACATCCCTGAGAGAGAGATAGAGAGAGAGAGGGGGACAGAGAGAGGGACAAAGAAAGAGAAAGGGACGGAGAGAGAGAGAGACAGAGAGAGTCTACAATTTGATTACTGAATGACCCACAGAAATTTTTGCTGTTTTCAGACTGTTTTTTTTTAGTTGAACAGATCAATTCTCTGTGAATAAGAAATTCCATGTTTTTTTGTTAGCTAATTGATGTGATCAGAATCGTCCAATAGAGCCTCAGTGCTAAATGCATACTAACACAACAGGGAATTAACTCACTTTCGTGGTCTGCTTGTGCAAGTTTAAATGAAGCTGCAACTTCAACTTCCCTGAGAAGTGTCAGCTGTGGCTCAGTTCCTAGCAGCCTCGCCTTTGAATCAGAGGGTTGTGGGTTTACGTCCCACTCTTGGAAACCAAGAACTGTGATTGTACTCGAAAAAGTTGTAATCTGTGACTGTTGATAACTCGAAAGAGTTTCAAGTTTAAATAAAGGTGCGACTTCAAATTCCCCGAGGCACTCTCACAGGGTATTAATTTGGGAATGTATTGCCCCACAGTTTAATACAGAGGGATTGCTGGCTGCGCGAAGGAACACATCCCTTCACAGAGAATATGCTCGAAACATTTAACAGTTTCAAGAAAATATATTACCTGATCCTGGCAATCATGGGTGTACCCGGTAAGTGGGTGTGTGCATCGAATGTCTGTAAAGCTGCTTGTGAGCTGGTCTGTGATTTTTTTCTGATATTCATAATGTTACGTGTTAAACTCGTGGTGGAGTTATATAGACACCCGATCAGTGGTAGCATTTTCCACAGTCAAATAACTGGGACTATCTCGACCCATTCATTCTATTGTATCAATTGCAAATCAACTTCTGCTTATAACTCACACACTGAAATGTCACTTTATATTCTCCAGTGGAATATCAGGTTTTCTCCAATTAGACATCAGTGCAGGCTACACACAGAAAGACTGTATAGTTGGGGGTATCTGCCAGGGTAGAATGGCGCTCAGTGTGGGTCCCTAACCGGAGGGGAATACTTGACACCAATCACCATGTGTGACTGGGAGTATCTGTCAATGTACAATTGTACTGGGTGTGGGTCACGAACCAGAGGGGAATACCTGATTCCAGTCACTGTGAATTATTGGGAGTATCTGTCAATGTAGAATTGTACTGAGTGTGATTCACTAACCAGAGGGCAATTCCTGACCCCAGTCACTGTGGGTTACTGGGAGTATCTGTCAGTGTAGAGTTGTACTGAGTATGGGCCATTAACCAGACGTGAATACCTGATCCCAGTCAATGTGTATTACTGGGAGTATCTGTCAGTGTAGAGTTTTACTAAGTATGGGCCACTAACCAGAGGTGAACACCCGATCCCAGTCAATGCATATTACTGGGAGTATCTGTAAGTGTAGAGTTTTACTGTTGTGGGTCACTAAATGGAGTGGAATACATGACCCCAGTGACCATGTACATTTGGGAGCATCTGTCAATGCAAATTTGTCCTGAATTTGGGTCAACAAAGGAATGAAACAAACTGGTTTGATTTTGAAATTATTGTTTAGCTGACTAATCTCTCCATTCCATGTAGCTGTCTCCCTTTTTTTTATTGATATAATCGATTTCAATGTGTAGATTGTTGGTGATGTTTGTTTCTAAGTGTGTGCAGTTAAAGATTGAACTGCTCCAACTGAAACAGATATTTACTGACGGGTAAACACAAGAGCAACACAGACTAATAAATAAGGTCAGAAAATGTGGAGCCAGGGGACAAGTGGCTGAATGGATTGCTAGCTGTGTTCAGGACAGGAAGCAGACAGTGGGAGTAAAGGGTCGTTATTCACTGTGTCAGAAGGTGGGAAGTGGTTTTCCACAAGGTTCAACGCTAGGATCACTGCTCTTCACAACACACAACTGACTTGGAGATTGGAATCAAAAGCTGAATTTCTACACGTGTAGATGACACCAGGTTGAGACACTGTATGGGCAACACTGAGGAGCAATGCAACAAATCAAAGGCCATTTATAAAGTTGCAGTCTGGGAAAATAATAGTCAAATGAAGTTCAATACAGATAAATATGAAGTAGTACATTGTGGTGGGCCGCATACTGAGGTCACTTTCTACTTGTTATGTGTAAGTCTAGTTGTGGGAGAGTAAGAAAGGGATCTCGGAATACAAACGGATGAATTACTAAAGATTGTGTGCCACAGTAGCAGGACCATGAACAGCAAACAAAAGTCTAGACTTTATTTCTGGAGGGGAAGAATTGAAAAGTTGAGCAGTTATACTAAACCTGTATTGAACCTTGGTTAAACCACATTCTGAGCACTGGATACAGTTCTGGTCGGATAATATATTTTAAAAATTATATACAGGCACCGGAGAGAGTGGAGAGATGATGCACATGGATCATACCAGATATGCATGGGTATAAATATCAGGAGTGGATTGATAGGCTGTGCCTCTTTCTCTTGAGAAAAGAAGGCTGGGGGAAGAGCTCATTAGAAATGTAAGAAGATGAAAGGTTTTGATCGAGGGTGTACAGATAGAATATTTCTTCTTGTGGGGAGGGGCATAACCGGAGGCCATCGATGTGAGATAGTTACCAGGAAAGACGATAGGGGGTTCAGAGGGAACTGCTTCACCCAAAGAGCGGTGGGAAAGTGCAAATCGCTACAACACAGAGTGTTTGATGTGAATAGTTTAGATTCGTTTAAGGGAAGCGTGACAAGGATGCGACGGAGAAAGGAACATCGCGTTATGATGACAGATGTAACTGTAGAAATATGGGCGGGTATCCCAGTGGATCATCAACACTGACATGAGCTGGTTGTGCCAAATGTCTTGTGTCTGTTCTGTAAATCTGTAGGAATCATATTAAAAACTTCCTTTTCTGAATTTGTTAAACTCGGAATTGTGCAGGATGGTAATGGGTTGGTGTGGGATGAGGAGTTTTATTTTCAAATATCAGCCTCTCACACTTTCCCAACTGGCCACTTTAGGTTCTTCAATCCTATACTTAATCTCCGTGTCAGACACAGGCAATGTTGGATCAGTACATTTCCAGTCTCTTTTCCCTTCTCTCTCTTACAGTTAATTTACTGGCGATTGTGACCCTGTCCCGGGGAAGGTGTGGTCTCTCCACCTGCACCATTCGCCACCTGGTGGCCATGGCAATGGCGGATCTACTGCTCCTGATCATTGAGGTCATACTGTGGATTTTCATTAATTATTATTTCCCATGGTGTTTCCTGCACCACACCCCTGTGTGCAGTGTTCTCATTGTCCTGTTTCGTGCAGCCACAGACTGTTCTGTATGGTTCACCATCACTTTCCCCTTTGACCGATTTGTGGCCATTTGTTGCCAGAAGCTGAAAAACAAATATTGCTGGAGAAAACTGCGGCTGTGTTTCTAGCAACAGCAGCGTTCTGCTCTGTTTAAAAAACACCCCACACTACTTTCCACAGGAACCTGGAGTGATAATTGACAATATACCATGGTTCTGTTCTAGAAAGAAAAGTTATTTCATTGATCCTGGATGAGTGGGATTTGCCTGGTTTGATACGGTTTTAACCCCACTGCTCCATTTCGCTTTAATCCTGTCGCTCAACGCTCTGACAGTCAGACACATTTTAGTGGCCAGTCGGGTACTTAAGGGGCTGAGTGGTCAGAGCTAGGGACAGAATCGCAGTGACCCAGAGATGGAGAGCAGGAGGAAGGCTGTGATTTTACTCTTCACCATCTCTGGCAGCTTAATTCTCCTGTGGTCGGTGTATGTTATAGATTTCTTATATTACACCATCACAGGAACTGATCCCAGTGATTACTCTGAGTCTGAATATATATTTGGGCAAGCCGGATTTGTGCTGAATAATCTCAGTTGCTGCACAAACACACTTATTTATGGGGTGACTCAGTCCAAGTTCAGAGAACAGGTCAAGAAGGTGGTGAAATATCCACTTACACCCATTGTTCAATTGATGAAGAAACAAAACAACTGAGAACAGACCAGGGGCGGCTCCCAGCGTTTCCAGCCCATGAATAGAATATTTATCCACAAACTCCCAATAGTTACACAACAAAGAGCAGTGCATCATGCGGTGAGAAGTGACAGATTGTGTGTACGAGCACACAGCATAAGAGAGGGAGTAGGCCATTCAGCAGCTCGACATTGCCCTGACATTCAATAAGATCATGGCTCATATGCTTGTGTTTCGAGTTCCACGTTTCCATCTAACCCCGGTAACCTTTGATTCCTTTGTCTAACAAGAATCTATCCAACTCCGCCTTAAAATATTCAATGACCCTCCTCCACCGCCTCCTGAGGCAGAGAATTCCAAAGCCCCACAACCTCTAGTTCTGGTTTTATCAGTTCCTTTGCTAGTTCAAGTTTAAGCCTCTTCATTTCTGACTGAAATCTCACTATCTCCACACACATACAGACACAGACACACACACACGTGCACATACACATACACAGTCACATATACACACACACACACAGTCACATACATACACACACACACAGACACACAGCCACATAAACACACATACACAGATACACACACAAATATACACATTCAGACACGAACACACACAAATACATACACAGACACACACAGACAGAGACACATATACAGGCACACACATAGATACACACAATCTCACGCACACAGACACAAACTCACAGACAGACAGACACACATATACACACTCAGACACGAGCACACTCACACATACACTCACACAGAAACACAGACACATAAACACATGCACACACAGACACATACAGACACACATATACACACCCAGACACACACACACACACACAGACACACGCACACAGACGCACAAACACAGACGCACACACACAGACGCACACACACAGACACACACAGATGCACACACACAGACGCACACACACAGACACAGTCTCACACACCAGGTGTATGTACACTGCACTGCATCTTCCGTGGCCAGTTGTATGTTCACTGTGCCCCTTCTACAGTGGCCAGGTGTATGTACACTGTGCTCCATCTACTCTGGCGAGTTCTATGTTCACTGTGCCCCTTCTACCGTGACCAGGTGTATGTACACTGTGCTCCATCTACCGTGACCAGGTGTATGTACACTGTGCCCCATCTACCGTGACCAGGTGTATGTACACTGTGCCCCATCTACCGCAACCAGGTGTATGTACACTGTGCTCCATCTACCGTGACCAGGTGTATGTACACTGTGCTCCATCTACCGTGACCAGGTGTATGTACACTGTGCTCCATCTACCGCGACCAGGTGTATGTACACTGTGCTCCATCTACCGCGACCAGGTGTATGTACACTGTGCTCCATCTACCGTGACCAGGTGTATGTACACTGTGCTCCATCTACCGTGACCAGGTGTATGTACACTGTGCTCCATCTACCGCGACCAGGTGTATGTACACTGTGCTCCATCTACTGCGACCAGGTGTATGTACACTGTGCATCATCTACCGTGACCAGGTGTATGTATACTGTGCTCCATCTACCGTGACCAGGTGTATGTACACTGTGCTCCATCAACCGTGACCAAATGTATGCACACTGTGCTCCATCTACCGTGACCAGGTGTATGTACACTGTGCTCCATCTACCATGACCAGGTGTATGTACACTCTGCTCCATCTACCGTGACCAGGTGTATGTACACTGTGCTCCATCTACCGTGACCAGGGGTATGTACACTGTGCTCCATCTACCGTGACCAGGTGTATGTATACTGTGCTCCATCTACCGTGACCAGGTGTATGTACACTGTGCTCCATCTATCGTGACCAGGTGTATGTACACTGTGCTCCGTCTACCGTGACCAGGTGTATGCCCACTGTGCTCCATCTACTGTGACCAGGTTTATGTACACTGCGATCCATGAATAATGAATAGTAATGTGTTCGCTGCACTCCGTCTACCGTGAGCAGCTGTTAATATGTCATAGTCCGTCTAACTCACTGATACTCGCACACACACACACGCACACACACACACACACACACACACACACACACACACAGAAACATACACACACAGACACACACACATGCACACACAGAAACATGCACAAAAAGACACACATAAAGACACTCTGCATACACACACTGCGCTCTTTCTCTCACAAACACACATACATAAACTGCATGCACACACACACACAGACACACACACACACACACACACACAGTGAATACACATACTGCACACACAGAGGGATGCACAGTTGCACACACAGGCACAGTCTGAAGCACGCAAATAGAAATAAGGAATTGAATATCCCTGTCCTGGGCATTGTGCGCTTTGCCCGGGTCTTCTGAAAACTATTTTGTTTTACTGTTGCCTTAACGGAGGTGTAACTGGAAGCCAGATTAATTCGGAGATTTAGGGATTATTTTATTACTGTTTTGTAGCCCAATGTATTAGCTTAAAATATTTTATTCCGTAAATAAACGGTTAATTTAGCTCTGTAATAAAATCTCTAAGACTCGGTGTCTTATTATTACTGATTTTAAGGCACGCACCTCGAAATAAAAATATAAATTGCAAATGAGTTGTGGCAGCTGTTTGAAGTTTCCCTCTGGGGTTTGAGCAGCTCGACATTCACCATAGACTGCACCATGACATGTAGACACACACACACACAGAAAGGCACATCGGCGTGCACGCGCACACACAGAAACACATACACACACTGCATACAAACAATGCGCACACATACACAGACACACACACACAGAAACACACACACACACACTGCATACAAACAATACACACAGGCACAGGCACACACAAACACACGCACACACAAACACACGCACACAAACACACATGCACACACACACGCTAGGTCTAGATTCTCCCAGATGAGGAGACATCCTCTCCACATCCACCCTGTCAAGACACCTTACGCTGTTGCATGTTTCAATCAAATAAGTATTCAAATAGTCATAATCACACCCAAACACAATAGTAGAAGAAAAGGAACTATACACTCGTGTGCAACTGGTATTTAATTACTAAATTGGGATTGATAAGCAAGAGGAATAAAGTTGCAGTTTTATGCTTTATTGGACATGATAACTGATCCACAGGATCTACACTTAGATCTTCCTTGTTAAAGTGAGCTTGGCAGCCAACACTCCGAGGGATAAAGTGACTGCGAATTGTGAATTGGACATTATGATCATTACACAGAATATAAATTTGCAACTCATTGTTATAGGGGGCTTGTAAACACCACGTGGGGTGAAAACTGCAGGCAGTTCTGACTTGGAGCTTATATGCCAGTAACATTGGAAGCGCTGTGGACTGTGAGGAGGACTGTCCCCAATTTCAAAAGGACATCGGGCAAGTTGGTGCAATGTGCGGTCAGTGGGCGGGTGAAGTACAATGCAGAGACATGTGAAGTGAATCAATTTGGTATAATCGTATAAAATAGAGGTTGCGACTGTAAAGGGGGTGCAGGAGCAGAAGGACCTGGGGGTACATGTGCCAGAGTCATTGAAGGTAGCAGGGCAGGTTGAGAGTGCGCCCAGTGAAGCTTACCTGGGTTTCATTAATATATGCATGGAGTACAAGAACATGGGTTGTGGGTGAACTTGGAAAGACAGTAGCTCTTTTCCGATCTTTATTCTTTCATTGGATGTGGACATTGCTGGCTAGGGCTGCAGTTATTTCCCATTCCTATTTGCCCCTTGAGAAGGTGGTGGTGAGCTGTCTTCTTGAACCGCTGCCGTCCCTGTGGTGTAGGTACACCCACAGTGCTGTAAGGGAGGGAGTTCCAGGATTGTGACCTAGCGACTGTGAAGGAACGGCCAATATATTTCCAAGTGAGGATGGTGAGTGGCTCGGAGGGGAACTTCCACGTGGTGGTGATCCCCATGTGTCTGCTGCCCTTGTCCTTCTACGTTGTAAAGGTTGTGGGTTTGGAAGGTGCTGTCGAAGGAGGCTTGGTGAGTTTGTGCAGTGCATCTTGTAGATGGTACACCCACTGCTGCTACTGTGCGTTGGTGGTGGAGGGAATGATTGTTTGTGGATGGGATGCCAATCAAGCGGTCCTGGCTGGTTTTGAACTTCTTGAGTGTTGTTGGAGCTGCACTCATCCAGGCAAATGGAGAGTATTCCATAAGAAACTGTTCACCTGTGAAAGGTCCAGAAGCCAGTGGGTACAGATTGGGTGTAAGTAGCAAAAGAGGCAAAAGCGATGTGAGGAGAAATGTTTTCACACAGCGAGTGGTTAAGGAATGGAAATCACTGCCTGAAGGTGTGGTAGAGGCAGGTCCCATTGAAGCATTTAAGTGGGAATTAGACTGTTATCTGCTGGGTTACAAAGAGGAGGTGCGACAATGTCAACAACTGAACTGCTCATCGGGAAGCCGGTGCATATGCGATGGGCCGAATGGCATCATTATGGACCTTGAAATCACCATGGATCATGACCGCAAATTACTTATGGACATATTGAGCTTTTACGTAAGGAATGTGCTTTTTGAAAAAGGACCTATAAGCAAAAGTTGTCCGAGACTGTAAATCCCTCATTCCTGGGAAATTCCTATGTGGATTACACTTGGGCAACTATCCAGAGAATAGAGTGTCGCACCAACCAACAAATTGTCAAAGCCTACATCAGACAGAGGCACTTCAAAGGAGGAGATGAAAAGCAAATAAACTATCGATTACCATCCCAGCAGCAACCATTTCCTTTGAGTTTTCTCCCAGGCTGCGGAAAGGATTTGAGTTAAAAAAAGCAGTTTCTGGGCGAATCACTTTTTTTCCCTTCCAGGAATACACAAGAAAAGGGATTAAAAAGCCAACTGCTACCCTGGTCGCTGTGTGCTAGTTTTGATGTTTCTGGCCTGGTGTGGGAGGATGTGCTGTGAAGGTCACAGCTGCAGAACATCAACCAGGCATCCCTGCACTTGCGGGTAAAGAAGTCCTTTCTCTCTGTTCGCAGGGACCAAGTCACAATCAGCAAAGCCACAGCGGATACGGGGAGCAGGACAACCCCTTTCAGCCAACCTGCAGGACTGTGAATCCCCAAACCCACTGCATAACTGGCAAAGTTAACTCTACCAGAATCACCCAACCTAACGGCCGCAACGCTTCACCTCACGGACAAGGCAAAGGCTCATTCATATATATTACTTAATTTTTACTTTTGGACTCAAGACTCATTTCCAATCCGTGTGTGTGTGTGTGTGTGTGTGTCTGTTGCATTGATATTATTTTTTCACTCCTTATATTAATTAATATGCTCACTCTTTCTTTAACTCAAGAGACCCTGGTTAAATTGGCTCCTTTGAAAACATAAATACATTTGAACTGGGAAAGGTACCAAGAGGGAAGGGGACCTTTTTAAGGAGCAACCGAGAGTGTAGATTAAGGAATGGGAGCCAGTTGGTACCTCCACACCCAGGAACAGAACAACTTGGGGTCCCTCCTCTCGGATTATAAGAAATTGGGGCAACCTCGCCTGTGGACTGGTCGTAACAGCTTAAATAATTCTGTGATTCTGCTATTTTATTTGGTGCTGGCTCTTCCCTGGGTCCCTCTTCTCTCAACCTCTAAACTTCAGGGAAATATAGTTGCCCGACCCTAATTCCTCAGCGTGTCTCTGCTTTAAGAGGCGTTGCTCCGGGCTCCCGTCAGGAGCGGGCGAAATGACGTCATGACGCTGGGTGGTGACCCTGTGGGAATTCCACTCCAGGGCTGCAATCACGATTGGATCACAAGCCTCAAGGGCACCCTCGAATTGGCTTGCGGGACTGTCAATCACACTGTGTCTTTGGTGGGGATGGGGGGTGCAAGGGCTAGGACGGCCCTCTGATTGGATGGCAAAACAAAAAGAGGATTACCTGGAAAAACTCAGCAGGTCTGGCAGCATCGGCGGAGAAGAAAAGTGTTGACGTTTCGAGTCCTCATGACCCTTCAACAGAACTGAGCAATATTAGGAGAGGTGTGAAATATAAGCTGATTTAAGGTGGGGGGGTGGGGGTAGAGAAGTTGGGGGGGCGGATGTTGTTGGAACAAGCAAGCAGTGATAGGAGCAGAAAATCAAATGATGTCACAGACAAAGGAACAAAGAGGTGTTAAAGATGGTGATATTATCTAAGAGAATGTGCTAATTAAGAATGGATAGCAGGACACGCAAGGTACAGCTCTAGTGGGGATGGGGTGGAAAGACTGACAGGGCATTACAGGTATAGATTTAAAATAATGGGAGAAGGTGGGAAAAGAAAAATCTATATAAATTATTGGGAAAAACAAAAGGGAGGGGGAAGAAATGGAAAGTGGGTGGGGATGGAGGAGGGAGTTCAAGATCTAAAGTTGTTGAACTCAATGTTCAGTCCGGAAGGCTGTAAAGTGCCTAGTCGGAAGAGAAGGTGCTGTTCCTCCAGTTTGCGTTGGAATACAATGAAACTGGGTGCACGCGCAGCTTTGAAAAAGGGTGCGGCGGTGCTGCTGGAGGGAGAGGTCGAGCGTGTTCATACGGCGGCGCATGGCACTGAGTGTGGATCTCAGAATGCGACGGGAACAGCAGTCCGAGAAACGTTTTATGTCCCGGAGATACCTGTAATCCTGGGCGGGTTGGAAACAAGAGAGATGGGATTTCAGTTGAAATCCACGTGGGGTGAGTCGGAGACGGAGACAGTCACTGAGAAAGGAGATATGGCTGTGAAAGCGAGTTTTATTAAACACCTTGTCAAACACCAGGAGAGAATTGGAAAGCAATGAAGGTGAACAAGGCAGAAGAGAGATACGGAAATCCTGTCGGAGAGCAGAGCAGCACTTCTTCAAGGTAGGCATTTCTTGAAGAGAGGTGGCAGTTAATTAAACACAGAGTAAAAAACATCTTAATGGATGAGGCAGCTGTCATTCAGGCACCAGTCGTCTCCAATTGGACAGGCTGGGTGCAGCTGGCACATTCTATTGGTCGGGCCAGCTCTCAGTCACATCTCACCCCCCACTCTGATTGCCCTGTAGGCCGCGCAGGATGCGGGGATCAGATTGGCCTGCCTGATTGGTTGGGGCCAATTTTCACTCCCGGAAGGATCTCGTTGATTGCCTGAGGCGGCTGTCACTTAGCGGGTACAGCCTTCTCTTTGGTGGAAGCAGAGGTCAGTCACAGCGCGAGCTGTCTGATTGCCTGAGCCGGCTGCCAATCGCCGTACGGAGCTCACTGATTGCCTGAGGCGGCTGCCAATCGCCGGCTGGAGCTCCCTGATTGGCTGAAGGCGGCTGCCAATCCGCGGCTTGAACTCCCTGATTGGCTGAAGGCAGAATCGGAAATGGCGGGAGGTTTACATCCAGCCCTACAGACGTCAGCTCCTCCCCCATGGTTCACTGACTCTGCCCTGGAACTATTGGGAGTTTGGGGATAAATATTCCATTCATGGGCAGGAAACCCTGGGAGCCGCTACTGGGCTGTTCTCAGATGTTTTCCTTCTTCATTAATTGAACAATCGGTGTAAGTGGATATTTCACCACCTTCTTGACCTGCTCTCTGAACTTGGACTGAGTCACCCCATAAATAAATGTGTTTGTGCAGCAACTGAGATTACTCAGCACAAATCCGACTTGTGCAAATATATATTCAGGATCGGTGTAATCATTGGGATCTTTTCCTGTGATGGTGTAATATAAGAAATCTATAACTAACACCGACCACAGGAGAATGAAGCTGCCAGAGATGGTGAAGAGTAAAATCACAGATTTTACCTGCTCTCCATCTCTGTGTCACTGCGATTCTCTCCCTGGCTCTGACCCCTCAGCCCCATACGTACCCGACTGGCCACTAAAATGTGTCTGACTGTCAGAGCGTTGAGCGACATGATTAAAGCGAACGGGAGCGGTGGGGTTAAAACCGTACCAAACCAGTCAAATCCCACCCATCCGGGATCAGTGTAATATCTTGGCTTTGGGTAACAGAACCAGGGTACATTGTTGATTATCTGTCCAGGTTCCTGTGTAAAGTAGTGTGGGGTGTTTTTTAAACAGAGCAGAACGCCGGTTGTTGCTAGAACCACAGCCGCAGTTTTCTTGGTGCAATATGTTGTTTTCAGCTTCTGGCAACAAATGGCCATAAATCGGTCAAAGGAGAAAGTGACGGTGAACCAGACAGAACAGTCTGTGGCTGCATGAAGCAGGGCAGTGTTAACACGACACACAGGGGTGATGTTCAGTAAACAGCATCGGAAATAATAATAACTGAGCCTCCACAGTATGACCTTAGTGATAATGACCAGAAGATCTGCCGTTGCCATGGCCACCAGGTAGCGAGTGGTGCAGGTGGAGAGGCCACACTTTCCCCGGGACAGGTTCACAATCGCCAGTAAATTAACTGTAAGAGAGAGAAGGGAAAAGAGGCTGGAAATGAAATGATTAAGCATTTCTTTTGTCTGTCACGGAGACTATGGGATGGATTGAAGCATTGGAGAACCCACCCATATTTCTTCATGTAAATCTAACATCATAACCCTCTATTCCTTTCTCCGTCACATCCTTGCCGTGTTTCCTTTAGAGGGATCTAAACTATTCGCATCAAATACTCCGTGTGTTAGCAACTCGCACTTTCTTACCACTCTTTGTGTGAAGCAGATCCCTCTGAGGTCCCTAAGGGTTCCCTGGTAACTATCTGAAAAAGATGACCTCTGGTAAGGCCCCTTCCCACAAGAAATATTCTCTCTGTATCCACTCTATCGAAACCTTTCATCATTTTACATTTCAAATTACCTCACCCCTCAGGCTTCTTATCCCAAGAGAAAAAGGCACAGTCTGTCAATTCGCTCCTGATATTTATACCCAGGCATATCTGATATGATCGATGTAAATCATCTCTCAACCCTCTCCGGTGCCTGTATATCTTTTTTAGATATAATATCCGAACAGAACTGTATCCACTGCTCAAAATGTGGTTTAACCAAGGTTCGATACAGGTTTAGCATATCTGCTCAACTTTTCAATTCATTCCCTCCGAAATAAATTCATGTGTATAGTCCTGCTAATCTGCCTCACAATATTTAGTGATTCGTCTATTTGTATTGCGAGACCCCTTTCTCACTCTCCCACAAATAACTGTGCACATCTCAAGTAATAAGTGATCTCAATGTTTTCCCCACCAAAATGTACCACTTCATATTAAGCTGTGTTGAACCTAATTTGTTAAGTGATCCCCTCCGCTTAGTGACCTACACTCAGTACCATTCTACACTGATAGATACTCCCGCTAATACACAGTGACTGGGGTCAGGTATTTCCCTCCGATAGTGACCCATCCTCAGTACAATTCTACATCGATAGCTTCTCCCTGTAATACACGTTGACTGGTGTCACCCAAACCCACACAGATTACCGTTCTACACGGGTAGATACTCCCAATAATAGTCTTTCTGTGAGTTGCCTGAACTGATTCTAGAGCTCCTGATATTCCACTGGAGAACATAAGGTGATATTTCACTGAGTGTGAGAGTTATTGGCAGCGCCTGATTTTCAGTTGAAGCAATGGAAAGAATGGATAGAGATAATCCAGGTTATTTGACTGTAGAAGATGCTACCACTGATCGGGTGTCTAGTTAACTCCACCACTAGGTTAACATGTAACGTTATGAGTATCAGAATAAAATCACGGACCAACTCACATCCACTTACCCGGTACACCCATGATTGCCAGGATCAGGTAAAATATTTTCTTGAAACTGTTAAATATTTCAAGCATATTCTCTGTGAAGTGATGTGTTCCTTCGTGCAGCCGGCAATCCCTCTGTATTGAACTGTGGGGCGATACATTCCCAAAGCCTTTAATTTATACCCTGTGAGAGTGCATCGGGGAATTTGAAGTTGCACCTTTATTTAAACTTGCACAAGCAGACCACGAAAGTGACTTAATTCCCTGTTGTGTTAGCATGTATTTAGCACAGAGACTCTATTGGACGATTCTGATCGCATCAATTAGCTAACAAAAAAACATGGAATTTATTATTGATGCAGAACTGATCTGCTCACTGGAAAAAAAAACACATTTTGAAAACAATATTCAGAAATCGAATGGTAGACCCTCTCTGTCTCTGTCCCTCTCCCTCTCTCTCTCTCACACACACAATCTGTCCCTCTCCCTCTCCCTCTCTCTCTCACAAACACTCTGTCCCTCTCCCTCTCTCTCTCTCTCTCACATACAGACTTTGTCTCTCTCTCTCACTCGCAGGGATGTGACTGCCCTCATTAATTGTAGTTCTACATTCAAAGTGTAGAATGTGTCAGTGAGGCTAACAGATTTACACAATCTAAATTTTTGCTCTACAATTGAACATTTCAAATGAGGTCTCTAAAGGAATAGGTTAAACTTGTGTAAAAAAAAAGGTGCTGGTAAATCTCAGTTGGGATAAATCAACTATTTCCCATCTGGCAGGCTGATAGTACTGGGAGTCTACACGGAGCTGTGCAAAGACCAAAGCGATTAACAATATACATCAGAGACTCAGATGAAGGGTTCGAATGTAACGTATCCAGGATTATCAGCTTCCCGGCCTTTTGGCTAAGATCAAGTGTACTGGTGAAGCGATGGCTGTAACCAGTCCAGCCCCATGGCATGGGGGACCTAACACCATCCGGGTGAGGGTGAAGGACAGTGAAGGAGGGGAACCCATGGATCGGACCTTCTTCATCAAGCGGGTCCTGTTGAAGGGCGTGTGGATGTGAAGCGGAGGAGATTTACTCCCTGCAGGACCCTGGATGTTTCGAGGTGACTTTCAAGCGAGTGGCAGCTGGCGTCCAGTTCCTGAAGGTGTTCGAGGAGAAGAGAGACCGGCCGGAGATGAATATCCTGACGGTGGAGTCGGTCTTTGCTCTGCCATTATAACGGGACCGGGTGGTGACGGTGCATCTCTACAACCCCCACATCCCTGTCGCCGACGGGTTCACCTTCCTCACCGGGTACGTCGACAAGGTTGGGAGCTGCCCCAAGGTTAGAGACGCCTTCGGGATTTGGACATGCAAACGCCAGGTTAAGGTCTCGCTCAAGACCGACGGTAAGGGAGTCATCTTCCACCCTCCTTCCAGCTTCGCTATCGGGGGAAGCCGTGGCTACCTTGTCTACGCTGGGCAGCCCCAAACTTTGTCGCTCATGCGGCAAGTCTGGTCATGTAGCGGCCAACTGCAGTGCTGCCCTCTGCAAGAGCTGCAATCAAGGAGGGCACCAGACAAAGGACTACAAACTGACTAAGTGCTGCAACCTGTGTGGCGAGGCAGGTCACCTCTACAGGACCTGCCCCAAATGCTGCCTCACTTATGCACAGGCAGCGAAAGCCAACGAGGGGGAAGCAGAGGAAATGCTTCATGTCACTCCTACCAAGGACACTTGCAACACCCCAACCTCCAAGGCCCCCAGTGAGAACAACGGGACAAAGGAGGACACAGAGAGAGAGACGAGGTGGAGGAAAAGATTGAGGCAGCAGACAGCAAATCAACAGCACTGCCCCCTGAACCTCCCACTCCTCAGGAGAGCGAATCAATGGAGGAGGAGGAAGCAGCGCAATATCAGCAGGGGGTGGGGCAGCTGGTGAAGAGAGCCAATAGGAAGAAGGGGCTAAGAAGGGACCGAACCACTCCCCCAGACAAGTGGCAAGAGGCATTTCCCCATCCAACACGGAGGACAAGGGCAGCTGCTCTTTGGAAGAAGAAGGGCCAGGGCGGCACCTACAGAAGAAGCGGCAAAGCTCTAGGGAGTTGGAGGACGAGACACCCGAGCTCCAGAACATTGGAGACAATGAGGAGACCAGCGCCCCCCCCCAACTTCGCCCACAACCCGAAGAGGCCAGCGCACCCCAGCCCCAGGAATCTGGCAGCTGTGAGGCGCTCAGCGCACCCCCAGCTCCGGGAAGCCGGGAGCAGCAAAGCCCCAGAGGGGGAGAGGAATGGAGAAGCTTCTCCAACAGAGGACATTTCAAATCTCGGTCTCTGCAACAACCCCCAGATGCCACCTGAGCGGAACATTGCCAATGGGGAGGACAGTTTCCTCAGCCCATCCAAAGCGAGGCAATTTGTGAACACTATGGATATGAAGGAGCAGACCAAATGTCTGGGACTCTCAGAGACAACAGGTTTGGTAAGAGGCTAAATGCTTTAAAATGGGTGTAAAGATTGTATCCATAAATGTGCGCAGCATCAAATCGACTACGCGATGTGTTGCGACCTTGGACTACCTTTCCAAGGTCAAAGCTGACCTGTTGTTTCTGCAGGAGTGTGCGATACCGCACCTCAGCTCCTACAGGCAATGGTCACCATGGAGGGTCCCATGGGCCATCGATCTGCTCGGTGGGAAACGACTCTCGTTCCTCCGGCCTGGGTATTCTGCTGCGGGGAGGCAACTTCACAGTCTCCGAGGTTAAGGAGGTGGTGGGCGGGCGCCTCCTCGTAGCAGACGTAATGTAGAAGAATGCTCCACTCCGGTTAATTAATGTCCACCCCCCGGCACAAGGGGCCGAGCGTCTGGAGGTTTTTCAGCAGCTCCCACTGCTGCTGGCGACCTCCAGGCCGGTCATTCTGGACAGTGACTTCAACTGCATCATCGATGCGGCTGGACGATCTGGCAGGGCCGACAGCAGATTGGAAGCTACGTCCAGATCCCTGATGGAAACAGTTAAGGATGCCAAGCTGCACGACGTCTTCAGCAACCCTGCAGACGGAGCGCAGCGTAGAGACACCTGGTTGCGGCCAGACGGGTCCATCCATTCCAGGATTGACTTCCTGTTTGTGTCCCGTGCGTTTGCAGTCAGATCCACCGACGTCAAGCCGGTGTTTTTCTCTGACCACTGCCTCCTACTGGCTGACTGTCACTTAGCGGAAGACCAGAGGGTGGGCAGGGGGGCATGGAAGCTAAACGTGCAACTGCTGACCCCAGAGAACATTGAGGAGCTCAAGAGGGATTACAAAGGTTGGAGAACCGTGAAACCCCTCTTTGAGTCCCTGACACACTGGTGGGAAGCGATCAAGGGAAACATCAAGAGGTTTTTCATCCTCAAAGGCACCCAGAAAGCTAGAAAGGAACAGAGGGAAATGTCCCCACTCTAGAAAAAACATGCAGAACCTGCTGCGGCTGCAGTGGATGAGGGTCTATGTCATGGAGGAACTCCAAGAGGTGAAGAGCCAGCAATCCTCGCTCTTTGCCTCGGAGGCCTCCAAGATCATCTTCCGGTCCAGAGTCCGCTCTGTGGAGCAGGATGAGACGTGCTCACGTTTCTTCTTCCAAACGGTATACAGAGAGTGTTCTATGATCAGCAGCCTGAAGGAAGAAGATGGCTCAGTAAAGTCATCGCAGTCCAACATTTTGAGGATCAGCAAATCCTTTGATGCCAGATTGTATGACGTGATGCCCACAGGCAACACGGCCTCCCATTCCTGCCAGTCCTCTATCACGGAGAGGTCTTAGACGACAGTACACGGGAGAGCCTGGACAAACTGCGAACTCCTTACGAACTGACTAAGGCCCTTGAGTCCTTCGAGAAGAGTAAAACTCCCGGAAGCAACGGCTTGCCGGCGGAGTTGTATTCGGCTCTGTGGGACTGGATGGGCCCAGACATGCTAGAAGTGTACGAGAGTATGCTCCTGGCCGGCAGCATGTCAGAATCCATGAGGAAAGGCATTATCAACCTCATCTACAAGCACAAGGGGGAAATGGAGGAAATTAGAAATTGGCGACCCATTTAACTGTTGAATGTGGACAATAAGATTCTGTCCAAGGTCATCGCCAATCGTTCAAGTCCGCTCTGGAATTGGTGATCCAGCCTGACCAGACCTGCACTGTGCCGGGCAGGAAGATCTCTGACAGCCTCGCGCTGCTCAGGGATACGATTGCCTATGTACAGGACAGGGTTGTGGATGCCTGCCTCATCAGCCTGGATCAGGAGAAGGCCTTTGACAGAATATCGCACGCCTACATGTTGGATGTGCTCTCCAAATTGGGGTTTTGGGAGGGAATTCGCAATTGGATCCAACAGCTCTACACTAACATCAGTAGCGCAGTCTCAATCAATGGGTGGGAATCAGATAGCTTTCCGATTAAATCTGGAGTCAGGCAGGGCTGCCCTCTCTCCCATGTCCTGTTTGTTTGTTGCATCAAACGCTTTGCTGAGTCCATCAGGAAGGATCCGGGCATAAGAGGAGTGATGATCCCAGGCAGTGGAGGCATTCAGGTCAAAGCATCCCTGTACTTGGACGATGTCGCCGTCTTCTGCTCGGATCCACTGTCGGTGCGCAGACTGATCCACATCTGCGACCAGTTCAAACTGGCCTCGGGAGCCAAGGTAAATCGTGGGAAGAGCGAGACCATGTTCTTTGGGAACTGGGCTGACCGATCCTTTGTCCCCTTCACCGTCAGGGCTGATGGCCTGAAGGTGCTGGGGATATGGTTCGAAGGGACCGGGACTTGTGTTAGAAACTGGAAGGAGCGAGTGCCTATGGTGAAAAGGAAACTGGGCATGTGGGAGCGACGCTCACCCTCCATTGCGGGTAAGAACCTGGTCATCAGGTGTGAGGCACTCTCGCTGTTGCTGTACGTGGCGCAGGTCTGGTGCATTCTACACTCATGCGCGATGGAGGTCACCAGAACCATCTTCCGCTTTATCTGGAGTTCGAAAATGGATCGTGTCCGCAGGGACGCGATGTACAAGCCTCTAGATAAAGGGGGAAAAATAGTGACCAACATCGCCCTCATACTGTTGGCCAACTTTGTGTGCGGCTGCATTAAGCTGTGCGTAGACCCTCGGTACGCAAACACCAAGTGTCACTACGTGCTGAGGTTCTACCTGTCCCCAGTGTTGTGAAGGATGGGATTGGCCACGCTGCCGCGGAACGCTCCAAGTAGTTGGACCGTGCCAGACCACCTGTCCCTCGTGGAAAAATCTATGCAGAGAAACACCTTTGACCACAAGTCCATCAGGCAGTGGTCAGCACGTAACGTCTTAGAGGCCCTGCGGGAAAAGGAGAGGGTGGATCCTGTGGGATGGTTCCCCCAGCAGACTGTCAAAGTCATTCGGCAAAATGCCTCATTGCCAGAACTTTCCAAAAAGCGCCAAGACGTAGCTTGGCTGGTGGTGAGAAAGTCCCTCCCAGTCAGATCCTTCCAACACGCCAGGAGTCTCATCCCCTCTGCATGTTGCCCTCGAGGTGGCTGTGGTGGGGAAGAGACCGTTGTTCACCTCCTTGTGGATTGGGCCTTTGCAAAGAAGGTCCGGACAGAGACGCAATGGTTTCTGTCGAGGTTAATCCCGAGCAGTTCTGTGACACAGGACTCTGTGCTCTACGGGCTGTTCCCAGGGACACACACCGAGACAAACATCAACTGCAGCTGGAGGATCATCAACTCGGTGAAAGACGCTCTTTGGTCTGCCCAAAACTTGTTGGTCTTCCAGGGCAAAGACTTGTCCCCGAGCGACTGTTGCAGCCTGGCACATTCCAAGGTCCAGGACTACGTGCTGAGGGACGCACTAAAGCTTGGGGCAGCTGCTGCAAAGGCGCAAAGGGGAAAGGATGCTGTCTAAGACCTTTCTGCCCACAGTTCCCGAGGGGCTAGGAACTGTTGAGAGCCCCTAGGGCTGCACAGCTCACAATGAATGTCTGCATTGAATACTAATTGTATTATAATTGTATTGAAGCACCTCAGAGTGCAACATGATGTATGTTGATAACTCCAATCCCATTGTCTGATTGTCTGCATTGACCAGATTGAAATGACTGTAATATTCATTGATTGTATTGATGCACCTAGTGATCCATGTGTAAATGTCGAGTCTGATTGTACTTTTGTGAGGGTGGTTTTGAAATGGTTTGGAATGTTCTTCCAGATATTTAATGAATAAAGTATATTTTTCCAAAAAAAAGTCTCCAGTATTATCAGCTTTCCAGTGTTATGGGCTGACTGTGAGCTGTGAGGAGGACACACAATGGCACATGGAGACGTGAATTCAGTGGGTAAATAAGGGGGAGATGGAATAGAACATCGAGCATTGGGAGGTTGTTCACTTTGGTGTGAAGAATGGATTAAAATCAGGATACATTTAGTTCAGAGGGATTGTGCATCCTCGTACACAAAGCACAGAAAGTTAACTTGCCGATGCAGCCAGCAATTAGGAAGGCTAATGGTCTGTTGGCCTTTGTAACACGGAGTATGAAACACGATTAGGAAAATCTCACTTATCTTGTCAACGACTCTGATGTGATCAGACCTGGAAAACTGGGCAATGTATATTGAATGTGGAACTTAATTGAAAACTGTTTCATGCTATTGAGTATCCATGTCATGTAAATATATTACATGTAGAAACCCGCCACAGGCCGGTGTAAATGTCCATATTCCACAAAGACGCCACTGTCTTCATCGCTGCATTCCAACACGCCGTCCCCAAATCCAAATTTATCATCCCGCCTAAAGATTCACCGTCACCACACTTTTCCCCCTCCTGTGGACTCTATATTTCTCACACACACACATGCACACACACACCCTCACACACATACACACTCTCTCATACACACACTCTCTCACACACACACTTGCACACACACAAACCCGCACACGCACACACACTCACTCTCTCACACACACACACACACACACTCGCACACGCACACACAATCTCTCACACACACACTCGAACACACACAGACACTCTCTCACACACACACTCACACACACACACACACTCGCACACACACACACACTCGCACACACTCGCACACACACACACACTCTCTCACACGCACACACTCTCACACACACACAGAAATAAAAGTGTGCACACACAAAAGCACCCACCCACACAAAGGCACACAAAAACACACACACACACCCACACACATGCGCGTGCACACACACACACACACACACGCGCGCGCACACACACACACACACACACACAGAGAAAGGCACGTATATCCAAATTTATCATCCCACCTAAAGATTCACCCTCACCACACTTTTCCCGCTCCTGTGGACTCCATAAAATACCACCCATACAGACACTGGCAGATACACACACACAAAGGCACAGAGACACACACACACACACACTCACTCACACACACACACTCACTCACACACACACACACTCGCACACACATACACACTCTCTAACACACACAAACAAATTCTCTCACACACACATACACACTCTCTCACACACACACACTCTCTCACACACACATACACACACTCGCTCACACACACTCTCTCACACACACACACACACTTTCTCACACACACATACACACTCTCTCACACACATACATACACACGCGCACACACATACAGAAACAAAAGCACGCCCACACACAAACACGCGATCGCACCCACCCACACACACACAAAGGCGCACAAAAATACACACACACACCCACACACACACAAAGGCATACATAAACACTTACACGCACACACACACACACACACGTGAGCAAACACACAGACACACAATGGGGCACACACATACACCCGTGCACACACACACGTACACACAAACACACACAGACACACAAATGCTCACACACAGATAATAAAGAGTATCTGCCCGGTAACAGTTGAGGGCAATTTACTGACCCTGGAGGATAAACAGGCAGCTCACAGAGCGTGTTGATCTCAGTCGCTTGTGATAACAGCATCCCGCTCTCCGGCTGAAGTGTTTGGAAAGTTTTCCCTCCATTTCCCTCATCCTCCTCTGGCCCATCTTCCACCTGAAGAAGGCAGCTGCCCAATGGGAACGGTCACCTCACCAGCACCTCGGCAGGACCCCTCACCAGGACCCCTCACCAGGACCCCTCACCAGGACCCCTCACCAGGACCCCACACCAGGTCCCCTCACCAGGAACCCTGACCAGGACCACTCACCAGGACACCTCACCAGGACGCCTCACCAGGTCCCCTCACCTGGTCCCCTAACCAGGGCCCCTCACCAGGTCCCCTCACCAGCACCTCGGCAGGACCACTCCCCACGATACCTCGCCAGGACCCCTCATCAGGACCACTCACCAGGACCCCTCACCAGGACCCCTCACCAGGACCCCTCACCAGGACCCCTCGCCAGGACCCCTCGCCAGGACCCCTCGCCACGGCCCCTCGCCAGGACCCCTCACCAGTACCTCTCACCAGGACCCCTCACCAGGACCCCTCACCAGGACCCCTCACCAGGACCCCTCACCAGGACCCCTCACCATAACCCCTCACCAGGACACCTCACCAGGACCCCTCACCAGGACCCCTCACCTTTACCCCTCACCAGGATACGAACCGGCCCACTGTGCCTGAGAGCTTGTCAATATACCTTTTACCTGGGGACTGGCAGCTTACCCCGTGTCCGACATCTATCTAACTAACTATTCTGACCATCAGATAGAGGTCAGGTTTTGTTTTTATTCATTCATGGGATGTGGGCATCGCTGGCTAGGCCCAGCATTTATTACCCATCGCTAATTGCTCTTGTTCTGAGGGCAGTTAAGAGTGAACCAAGCTACTGGTGGAATTTAAATTCAATTAATAAAATCTGGGCAATCCACTCAGATGGGCGATGCCCACATCACATGACAGAATAAATGTTTTTTAAAAATAGTGAGGAAAGAGAACTTCAATGGGGTAAGAATGGATCAGGGCTGAATAAATTGGAGTCAAAGGTTGGAGGGAGAAACTGCAGCAGAACAATGGGCTACATTCGAAGAAGGGGTAATTCCGACAAAGTCAATAGGTATTCCCTGGAAAGGGAGGGAAAAATTCCAGAGCTCCCTGTCTGACAACGGAGATAGAAATTAAGCTAAAGCAGAAAAGCTGTGCTTATGGTCAGTGGTCAGTGAGAAAATACAATCGAGAAGCAGACTGAGGGAAGTGAGAGTGGAAATTGCAGAGACACTGGCCATAAATGTTCAGCTTTCCTTAGACTCAGGGGTGGTGCCAGAGGGCTGGAGAATTTCAAACTTCACATTCTTGTTCAAAAAAGGGTGTAAAGATAATCCCGGCTAATGGCGGCCAGTCAGATGGACTTGGGTGTCGGGGAAACTTCTAGAAAAATGATTCTGAAGAAAGGAAATGGACACATGGACAAATTGGTATTAATTAAGGAAAACCAGCGTGAATGTTTAAAACAGAAATTGTGTTTAACCAGCTTGCGGACTGTCTTGAAGAAGTAACAGGGCAGGTTGATGAGGGCAATGCTGTAGATGTGCTGTACACGGGCTTCCAAAAGACATCTGATAAAACACCGCTCAAAAGACTTGTGAGCAAAGTTATAGCTCATGGAAGAAAAGGGTCAGGAGCAACACAGAACCGAGTGACAGGAAACAGCGAGTAGTGGTGAATGGATTTCCCTTTACTGCGCGAGATGAAGAATTGTAGTGAAGTTCCTCAGGTGTGAGTGTTGGAAACTCCTGCTTTTCCTGATAATCATTAATAACCCAGACCTTGGTGTACAGGGCACAATTTCAAAATTTGCGGATGATCCACAACTTTGAATCATTGTGAACTGTGAGGAGGATGGTGTAAAACTGCAAAATGCCAGAGACAAGTTAGTGAGATGGGTGGACAGAGGAAGGTCAATACAGAGAAAGGTGAATTGATTCATTTTGGTATGAAGAGCACGGAGAGACAAAGTAATGTAAATGGGGACAACTCTGAAGGGGGTGCAGCAGCAGAGTGACCTGTGTGTATATGTGCTTCATTCATTGAAGGGGGCAGGGCAGGTTGAGAGTGTGGTTAGTAAAGTATACACTATCCTCAGCCTTATTAATAAGGGCATAGAGTACAAGAGCAAGGAGGTTATGTTGAACATGTAGCAGACACTAGTTCAGGCTCAGCTGGAGTTATACATCCACTACTGGTCACCTCACAGTTAGGGTGTGAAGGCATTCGGGAGAGCGCAGAAAAGATTCACTAGAATAGTTCCAGGAGTGAGATACTTCAGTTATGAAGGTAGATGGGAGATGTTAGGATCGTTTTTCTCAAAGAAAAGGGGAGATTTGATATAAATATAAGAAAACATGATGATTCTGGACAGAGTCGATATGGACAAAATGTTCCCACTGGTGAAAGGATCGAGGATGAGAGGGCACAGATATAAGGACATTGTCAAAGGAAGCAATGACGACATGAGGGAAACAATCAGGCAGCGAGGGGTTAAGGCCTGGAATGCACTGTCTGAGAGTATGGTGGAGACAGGGTCAATCGAGTGGTTTGGATCTGGAACGCAGTGTCTGAGAGTGTGGAGACAGGATCAATCAAGTGATTAGGATCTGGAACGCGCTGTCTGAGAGCGTGATGGAGACAGGGTCAATCGAGTGGTTAGGATCTGGAAGGCACTGTCTGAGAGTGTGGTGGAGAGAGGGTCAATCGACTGGTTAAGATCTGGAAGGCACTGTCTGAGAGTATGGTGGAGACAGGGTCAATCGAGTGGTTAGGATCTGGAATGCACTGTCTGAGAGTATGGAGGAGACAGGGTCACTCGAGTGGTTAGGATCTGGAACGCACTGCTTGGGCGAGAAAGAGAGAGACAGAGAGAGACGGGGTGATAAAGAGAGAGGGTGGGGAGAGAGATATACGGTGACGGATTGAGTGACTGGATGGAAAACAGAGAGAGAGACTCGGAGAGCGGCAGAGCGAGAGACTGTGAGAGTGGGGCTGAGGACAAGGGTGCACGAACCTGGGTGGAAAAAAGGTCCTGTTAATGACGTTAATAGTGAGGGGCAGGCAGGAAGTCTCCAGGTTTCAGATTTAAAGAGACAAAAGCTGCAGAAAGCAGTTTCAAAGTGAGAACAGCTTGCAGGAGGCAAGAAAGCCCAAAGAGATGACCAAACTACTGTAACTGTTTGCGATGTGAAACGTAAAGCATTGGGGTGCTGTGGAGGTAGGGTTGGTGAGAGAGAGAGGGAGAGAGTCTGTGGAAGACAGCTTGAATGCATGTGGTGACCCAGAGAAGAGGAGCATTGGAAGGAGAGTTCGAATCCCTGGAGGTGATCCCTTGCGGAAGGCGTCTGAGAGAAAACGTCAGTTTGGGAGAAGATTCGAAGGTGAGGTCTTGGAGAGCGGAGATTGGAAACCTTCAGGTGAAGGACGGAGTTCAGCAAGACAGAAGGTTGGCTCATGGCGTAACAAGCGGGAATTGAGGAGAGAGCCATAGGATCTGGTTGAGGTGATATCTGTCACTTGGTTTCAGAGTGTTAGGCTTACGTGGACTGTGTATTTACAGTGAATATTAGAGTAGGAGGTAACTTTTGTAACTTGTACTATCCTTACAAATCTGTATATATCTGTAAAGGTATAGCTGTGGGAGAAGGAGTATTGTGATACAGTTCATCTTTTATTGTTGAATCAATGTTTTATTTTTTTGTTCAAAGTTCATCAGCTGACTCTGGTGAATCTGTTCAGTCGCCACTCTCCACGTATTTAAACAATCAAATAACAGTTAGGATGTATCAATCTGGGATCCACGCTGGGATCAGGCTTGTCCATTGTTAACCACAGATGGGAGCGTCAGACCGGCGCACAGGTTCCTGATTGGTTGAGGAAGCTGTGCGTGTCCGAAGGGTGTTGATCCCCGATTGGTTGTGGGGGGGCGTCAGTCACCAGCGGAGCTCCATGATTGGATGGGGCTGCTGTCCATCTCAGGCTGGCAGGAGCTGATTGGGAGTTTGTGGATAAATATTCCACTCATGGGCTGGAAACGCTGGGAGGCGCCTCTGGTCTATTCTCAGTTGTTCTGTTTCTTCATTAATTGAACAATGGGTGTAAGTGGATATTTCACCAAATTCTTCACCTGCTCTCTGAAGTTGGACTGAGTCAGCCCATAAATAAATGTGTTTGTGCAGCAACTTAAGTTCACCAGCATCCATCCGACTTATGCAAATGTATATTCAGAATTCGTGTAATCACTGGAATCGGTTCCTGCGATGGTGTAATATAAGAACTCTATAACATTCGCCGACCACAGGAGAATGAAGCTGCCGGAGATGGTGAAGAGTAAAATCACAGACCTCCTCCTGCTCTCCATCTCAGGGTCACTGTGATTCTCTCCCTGGCTCTGACTCCTCAGTCCCTTACATACCCGACTGGCCACTAAAATGTGTCTGACTGTCAGAGCGTTGAGCGACAGGATTAAAGCGAACGGGAGCAGTGGGGTTATAACCGTATCGAACCAGTCAAATCCCACCCATCTGGGATCAGTGTAAACGCTTGGTTTGGGAATACAACCCCATGGTACATTGTCGATTATGGCTCCAGGTTCCTGTGTAAAGTAGCGTGGGGTGTTTTTTAAACAGAGCAGAACGCCGGTTGTTGCTAGAACCACAGCCGCAGTTTTCTCAGTGCAATATTTTGATTTCAGCTTCTGGCAACAAATGGCCACAAATCGGTCAAAGGAGAAAGTGACGGTGAACCAGACAGAACAATCTGTGGCTGCATGAAGCAGGACAATGACAACACTACACACAGGAGTGATGTCCAGGAAAGACAGTGGGAAATAATAATAATTGAGCTGTCTCTGTATGACCTCAGTGATAATGACCAGTAGATCCGCCGTTGCCATGGCCACCAGGTAGCGAGTGGTGCAATTGGTGAGACCGCACTTTCCCCGGGAAAGTATCAGAATTGCCAGTAAATTAACTGTAAGAGAGAGAAGGGAAAAGAGACTGGGAATTAGTGATGCACAATAGTCCGTGTCAGTCCCAGAAAGTAAGGGCAGCAATTTGGCACCGGATAACCTGTGGTACGCGTGGTCAGTGTGCGTGTGTGTCTGTGTTTGGCTGTATGTGTATGTCTGGGCCGGGGTGTTTGGTGTGGGGATTGGGGAATGGATTAGCAGGGTTTGAAATTCAAAAATGACATCCATGACCTGAACCCGATGTAAATATTTTACTGAGGTTGCTTTCCGGGTTTAACTCTGAACCTCTGTGTTTCCTCATCGGACCCTCCACCCCATCCAGATCTATCAGGGATTGGCGGTCGGAACCAGAGCACCTACCACACCCCCAACACACAACCCCAGTTTTGGAGCTTCCCAGGGATTGGGACCTCTCCCAGGATTTGACCACAGCCCAGCTCCAGACCCTCGCCGGATCGGAACATTCTCGCGATTGGAGCCTGTGTAGGGCCGGACTGCTCTCTCCCTTTATTGGTATCGCTGTGTTCGGACTATCCCCGAGTTCTGACCCTCCCAGGTCGGGACCCTCTCCAGGTTCGGAGCCTCCAAGTTCGTACTCTCCCTGGTCGGGACCCTCACCAGGTTCTGTCCCTCGCTAGGTTCAGAACCCCCACCAGGTTAGGACCACAGGCCACAAGTCAGAAGTGTGATGGAATACTCCCCACTTGCCTGGCTGAGTGCAGCTCCCACAACACTCAAGAAGCTCGACACCAACCAGGACAAAGCAGCCCCGCTTGATTGGCACCCCATCCACAAACATTCACTCCCTCCACCACCGACGCACAGTAGCAGCAGTGTGTGTACCATCTACAAGATGCACGGCAGCAACTCACCAAAGGCTCCTTCCAAACCTATGGCCACTAACATATAGAAGTGCAAGGGCAGCAGACACTTGGGAACACCACCACCTGGAACTCACTCACCATCCCGACTTGAAAATATATTGGCCGTTCCTTCACTGTCACTGAGTCAAAATCCTGGAACACCCTCCCTAACAGCACTGTGGGTGTACCTATACCACACGGGGACTGCAGCGGTTCAAGAAGGCAGCTTACCACCCACCTGCTCAAGGGGCAATTAGGGATGGGGCAATAAATGCTGGATCCAGCCAGCGAAACCCACATCCCATGAATGAATAAAACGAAAACACTCCACATGTTTGGACCCCAAACAGGAATGCCCATTTCCTATGTTTTACCCCACACAGACACCGACCCCTCTCCCAAACCCAGCAGTTTTCAAGTGTATTTGTATTCGGACCATCATCCGGTTCGGACATTCCCCAGGTTCTGACTCGCACAGGTTAGGACACTTGCCAGGTTAGTATCCACACCAGGTTTGGGCCCTCCCCGGTTTCACACTATCCACAGATTTGGACACTGTCCAGGTTCCAGTCAACCCAGGTTCGGATCCTCCCAGGGCTCAGACCTTCCCCGGTTCTGACCCTCCCCGGTTTTGGACCCTCCCCAGGTACAGAACCTCCCTGTGTCCGGTCCTTCCCAGGTTCAGACTCTCCCGGCTTTGGAACTTTCCCGGGTTTAGACCCTCCCCAGTTTCGCACCCTCATCACGTTATCAACCTCCCCGGGTTCAGACTCTCCCCGGGTTCAGACCCTCCGCAGGTTCAGACCCTCCCCAGGTTTGGACTCAACTGGCTTCAGACACTCCCCATGTTCTGACTCTCCCCAGGTTCGGACCCTCCTCGGATTCAGACTCTAACCAAGTTCATACCCTCCCCGGATTCAGAGTCTCCCCGGGTTCAGACTCTCCCCGGGTTCAGACACTCCCCATGTTCTGACTCTCCCCGGGTTCAGACTCTCCCCGGGTTCAGACTCCCCCCAAGTTCAGACTCTCACCGGGTTCAAACTCTCCCCAAGTTCAGACCCTCCCCGGATTCAGACTCTCCCCATGCTCTGACTCTCCCCAGCTTCAGACTTTCCCTGGCACCAGGCCCTACCCGGTTCAGGTTCTCCCCGGGTTAAGACACTCCTCAGATTCAGGTACAGACTCTCGCCAGATTCAGACTGTCCCCAGGTTCGCCTCTCCCCGGGTTCAGACTCTCTCCGTGTTCAGACTCTCCCCAGGTTCGCCTCTTCACGGGTTCAGACTCTCTCCGGGTTCAGAATCTCGCCGGCTTCAGACCCTCCCCGGGTTCAGAATATCCCCGGGTTCACACCCTCCCCGGGTTCAGACCCTCCCCGGGTTCAGATTCTCCCCAGGTTCAGACTCTCCCCAGGTTCAGACTCTCCCCAGGTTCAGATTCTCCCCAGGTTCAGATGCTCCTCATGTTCTGACACTCATCACGTTATCACCCTCCCCGGGTTCAGACTCTCCCCATGTTCAGACCCTTCCCAGGTTCAGACTCTACCCAGGTTCAGACCCTCCCCGGGTTCAGACTCTCCCCGGGTTCAGACGTCCCTGCCTAACCCCGATAACCTTTCACCTCCTTGTTAATCAAGAATCTATCTTGCTCTGTCTTAAAATATTCAAAGATTCTGCTTCCACCGCCATTTGAACAAGAGTTCCAAAGACTCTCAGCCATCTGGAAGAAACCATTTCTCCTCATCACTGTCTTAAATGGACGACCCCTTATTTTTAAACTGTGACCCCCAGTTCTAGATTCTCCTACAAGAGGAATCATCCTCTCCACATCCACCCTCTCAAAAATCGTCAGGGTCTTAAAAGTTTCAATCAAGTCTCCTCTCACTCTTCTAAACTCCAGTGGATATAAGCCTAACCTGTCCAAACTTTCCTCATAAGACAACCCGCCCATTCTTGTGGTAAATCTTCTCTGAACTGCTTCCAACGCATTTACATCTTTCTTTAAGCATGGAGACCATTACTGTACAAAATACTTAGATGTGGTCTCACCTGTAAAACTGGAGCATAACCTCCCTACTTTGTAATCAATTCTCTTCACAATAAATGATAAGATTCTATTAACTATCCTCATTACCTGCTGTACCTGCACACTAACCTTTTGTGATTCATACACTAGGATACCCAGCTCCCTCTGAATCTCAGAGCTCTGCAATCTCTCACCATTCAGATAATAAGCTTCTTTTTTATTTTTCCTGCCAAAATGAACAATTTCACATTTGCCCACATTATACTCCACTTGCCAGATCTTTGCCCACTCACTTTCTATGTCACCTTACGTCCTCTTCACAATTTACTTTCCTACCGACCTTTGTGTCATCAGCAAATTTAGCTGCCATTTCTTCGGTCCCTTCAAACAAGTCATTGATATAAGTTGTAAAAAGTTGAGATCCCAGCACTGATCGCTATGACACACCACTCGTCACATCCTGTCAACCTGAAAAAAGAGCCATTTATGCCGACTCTCTGCTTCCTGTTAACCAGCCAATCTTCAAACCATGCCACTATGTTACCCCCTACACCATGAGCTTTTATTTTCTGCAATAGCCTTTCATGTGGCACTTTATCAAATGCCTTCTGCAAATGTAAGTACAGAACATCCACCGGTTCCCCTTTATCCACAGCACATGTGACACCTTCAAAGAACTCCAATAAATTGGTGAAACATGATTTCCCTTTTTCAAAACCACATCGACTCTGCATGATTCATTTGAAGTTTTCTAAGTACCCGACCATGAATAATTTAAATTATAGCTTCAAACATTTTACTTGTCACAGATGTTAGGATAACTAGCCTATATTTTCCTGCTTTCTGTCTCCCTCCCTTTTTGAATAAAGGATTTACATTTGCCATTTTCCAGTCTAATGGAATCTATGGCATTAAGCAAAATTAAAACCAGCGCATCAACTATCTCACCAGCTGCTTCTTTCCAGACCTTTAGGGTGAAGTCCATTCGGACCTGGGGCTGAGTCTGCCCTCAGCCCCAACAATTAGCTCAACACCACTTCCCTGGTGATTGTAATTTTCCCGGGTTCCTCCTCCCTTTACAGTTATATGCGGGTTGTTACTTGTGCGCTTTATAGTGAAGACCGAAGCTAAACACGTGTTTAATTCATTCGCCATCTCCCTACTTTCCATTATAAATTCCCCAAACACACTCCCTGTAGGACCAATTCTCACTTTGTTAACTATTTTCTGATTTAAATATCGATAGAATCTCTTACTCTCTGTCTCTATATTACTAGCGAGCTTTCTCTCACACACTCATTTTTCTCTCTTCATTAATATTTTTCTCATCCTCTGCTGTTCCTTCTGTTCTTTCCAATCTTCTGACCTGCCACCCATCTTTGCGTAATTATATATTTATTCTTTAAGTGTGATACTGTCTTTAACTTTTGTAGTTAACCACAGAGGGTGGGTCCTCCCCTTGGAACTTGTCTTTCTGATTGGAATGTATCTATTCTGTGCATTCTGAAATATCCCTTTAAATGTCTGCCACTGAACCTCTCTTGACCTGTCCCTTAACTTTGTTTGGCAGTTCACTTTAGCTAGCTCCACTTTCATGTCCTCATAATTGCCCCAATTTAAGTCTAAAATCCCAGTTTTAGGCGCACTCATTTCCCCCTCAAAATGAATGTACAATCAAGTAATTTTATGATCGTTGCATCCTAGGGATGAATTCACTGTGAGGTTATTAATTAATCCTCCCCATTCACTCTTTACCAGGTTCAGTATAGCCTGCTCTCCGGTTGGCTCCTGAAGGTGCTCTTCTAAGAAACGACCCCAAAAACATTCCATGAACTCTACAACTACGACATCTTTGCCCATCTGATTTTTCACCAAAAGGTTCAGACCCTCCCATTAAAAATAGCAACACAGGTTAACAAGAAGATATAAATTCAAACAAAGCATTGGGCTTTATTTCTAGAGGAATGGAAGTGAGAGGATAAAAACACAAAGAGGATTGGAATACTGTAACAATGCTGACGGGTCGCTCAAATGTCAGCAACTCGGTGAAGTCTGTTTATGTTCAAGTAGTTCAATAGAAAACAGAGAAATATCGAGGCATGTGACGTGATACACCCATTACCAAACGCGTTCAATGAACAGCTCAACTCTTGCCTTTATCAGCCGATTCCATTGCTAAAATACAGAGGCTCCATGGAATGGAGAGATCACTCAACAAATAAAAAAACATAGAACCAACTTACATCATTCGGGTTAGTGACCCGCAGTCAGCACAATTCTACACTGACAGATATCCCCAGTAATACATGGTCGGTTGGATCAGGTATTGAACTTTGGATAGTGACCCATACTCAGAACAATTCCCCAATGACAGATACTCCGAGTACTACAAGCTCATTGGGGTCAGATTTCACCATTTCACCATTGGTTAGTGACCCATACTGAGTACAATTCTACACTGACAGATACTCCTCGTAATACATGGTCACTGGGGTCAGGTATTCAGCTCTAAAAGTGATCCAAACCCAGTGTGAATTTACTCTGATTCCCACTAATACCTCCCTTCAGGGAATCTGACTTCACTGACTTCAGGTTCAACATTACACAATATTCCACTAAAATCAATAACTTGATCATTCAGAAAGTCTCTCAGTTACAGAAAGATGTTTATTAACTTTTAAGGAAATGGATTGAAAATGCAGAGAACTCAAGACATTTGACTGAGGCAAATGAAATCACTGATCAGGTGTCTGTATAGTGGTGACCACTAGATCAGTAAGTAACATTCTCAGTCACAGAGTAAAACCAGAATCCAGCTCACACACACATTTACACAACTTCAATGGTTATAGACATTCACCAGGAACTCCAATAATAGCGAGGAAGGTGTAATATATTTTTTTAGCCATTTGAATCGGCAGATGCATTGTCAGTGTGAAGTGATGTGTCCCTTTGGGCTGCAGGCAATCTCTGTTTTCAACTCTGAGGCGATACATTCCCAAAGCCTTTCATTTATACCCTGTGGGATCACCTCTGGGGATATGGAGATTGGAGCATCCTTCAACTTTGCTTTCAACAATGAAGAAACAGATTGTGACATGGAGTTCGGTGATGGAACATGTTTACTCCTGAGATTGAACTGCCACATCCCAAAGACTGGACAATGTGGAGCACATTGTTTAAATAAAATGAGAAGCTGTATTCTCCCACCAATGGCGATGTCACCTCAAACAACACATCAGCCCCAACCCTGGGTCAAATATTGTTTCAGTGACATCCTTCACTTGACTGTGACCCATTCAGTAATTACATTCCAAATGTTCGAGTGTCTCTCTCAGAGCTGTTCCACTACACTCTGGGATGTAGCTGCCCTCTTTCAATGTGGACGTTCAGTGAAATGATGGAAGTTCGTTAGTTTTGATTATTCATTGTAGAATTCAAACCATAATGGACCTGAAGCTAATTCAAGAGGCGCAAAATGCTTCAACATCTCAACCCAATACAGCAACTCAAACTGGTCAATGTCTTTAACCCAATGGAACAGTACAGTCCTTCCAACACATAACAAACACATCAACTGATACAGCCCGAGAACTGGTAAAGATGCAACAATAGATGCAGACCCTCAAACTGGTACAGATCCTCCAACCGTGATGGTTTCTGATTCCTTTTTGTGATTCTCTTCTCTGGCTGCTTTTTCTGAAATTTTCATTCTGACTTTTCATTGGCATTTTCACAAGATGCACAGCAGAATTTCACCAAGGCTCCTTCGACAGCACCTTCCAAGCCCATGACCTCTACCCTCTCGGAGGACAAGGGCAGCAGACACATGGGGAACACCAGCACCTGGAAGTTCCCCTCCGAGCCACTCACCATTCTGACATGGATATATATCAGCCGTTCCTTCACTGTCGCTAGGTCCAAATCCTGAAACTTCCCTCCCTAACAGCACTGTGTGTGTACCTACACCACATGGGACTGCAGCGGTTCAAGAAGACAGCTCACCACCACCTTCTCAAGGGGCAATTAGGGGTGGGCAATAAATGCTGGGCCCAGCCAGCGACGCCCACGTCCCGTGAATGAATTTTTAAAAATGTGAGTGTTTTGTGACTTTTTTACAACTCTATTTTCAGAATTTATTTGACACAAGTTCTCCCCTGAGCCTCAATTTGTGGGGGGCGCTGTCACTACATTTTTTTGTGTGCACTGTAATTTCGGGACGCTCCCTCAATTTTTCCCTCCCCTCAATATTTTGGGTGCTCGCTCATTTTTGGTGTTCCCTTCCGAAATATCCAGCCCCACCACTAACATTTAAGGCCCTTCTATGAATGCTGTAGCCTTCACTCTTTGCCTCACACCCACCCCGCCCCCCACACAACTTGGAGCCTCCATTTAAAGCCATCTGCATTTTCCTGTCTCCCTCAAGTTAAGGGCCCCCCCCACTGCCTTCAATTTTTTCCCTCCTTTTTTTTTCCCGCTTACACACTTCCCCCTGTCTCAATGTTTGGGTTTTCCCACCCTCAGTGATGGGGAACCCCCTCAATATTGTGGGACTCTCCCGCACGGCTGCCGCTCCTCTATTTTTGGGTGACCCGTCAATTTACAGGGGTGCACCACAAATTTTGGGCCACTCTTTAAATTGGGCCAGTCCCCATTTTGGCCCCACCATTCCGGCCCCCACACCACCCCCCAAAATCTTCCCTCCCAACCCCGCCACTGCCACACCCTCAATTTACGCAGCATTTTTCAGGCCCGCTCGATCGTTCCTGACTTTCCTTCTGACATATTTTCCTGACAATTTGTGCTCCCGCCTCAGTTTTGGGGTTCCCTCACCTCATTTTCAGGGGGCCACCATCATTTTTTTTCCACATGCGCTGCAATTTTTGACCACCCTCTGAATTTTCCTATCCACTCGATCAATATTTGGAGAGTACACCTCAACTTGTGGGGCACACGTCCTCAATATCTTCCCCCCACCTCAAAGTGGCAGGCCAGCTCCTGCTCCCCTGCCCCCCATCCCTCACCCAGGCAAGTGTTCAGTATTCCACCACACTCCTGACTTGTGTCTTGTCGATGGTGGACAGGCTTTGGGGAGTCAGGAGGTGAGTTACTCATCGCGGTATGCTTCAGTATAACAGGAGTCGCTAATAGTGCTGAACATTGTGCAATCATCAGTGACCATCCCCACTTCTGACTTTATGATGGAATGAAGGTCATTGATGAAGTAGCTGAAGATGGTTGGGTCATGGACAGTACCCTGAGGAACTCCTGCAGTGATGTCCTGGAGCTGAGATGACTGACCTCCAACAACCATCTTCCTTTGTGCTCGGTATGACCGCAACCAGCGATGAGTGTTCTCCCCTGATTCCCATTGATTCCAGTTTTGCTCGGGCTCCATGGTGCAACACTCGGTCAAATGCTGCCTTGATGTCAAGGGCAGTCACGCTCACCTCACTGTTTTTGATAACGGCACGTCATTGACCAGTGCTGAGTTTCAACGGTTTATAAGCCTCAATGGTATCACTCATGTAAAAACTGGGCTCCCTCACCCTTCTCCAAACGGACTGGCTGAAAGGGCTGTTCAAACTTTCAACGCAGGCTTGAAGAAGCTAACTGGAGATTCCTTAGCAACCAACCTAGGCCGCTTTCTTTTCCATTATAGGTCCACCCCTCACACAACAGCAAGTGTCTCAGCTGCGGAGTTATTGTCGAAACACCGTCTCAGGACCAGATTGAGCTTTATAATACCGAATTTAGAGGGGAAGGTGGAAAGGAGCCAGGGAAGACAGAAAACTAGACACGACTGACACAGTCGCAGGACGAAATTTACCGTGGGAGAGATGGTATCCGTGAAAATCTTCGGGGAAGGACCAAAATGGTGAGCGGGGAAATAACTGCGGTGACTGGACCTCTCTCTTACCACGTGGGGGTGGCAGACTGAGTCACACGGAGACAAGGTGGACTATTCAAGGAAGAGAGAGACAAGTAACCATGATTTGGTTCCAGCAGTGACCATGACTGTGTCAGCATTTCCTGTTGACTGAACTCAACCCAAGACTGACATGTCTGACCCTATAAGGGTTAAGGATACAGAACTGCAAGTGCCACCGAAACACCGGATGTTCAAGCAACTCCGGAAAAGGAGATTCCTGACAAAGAATCTGAAGTTGTGGAGCTGAGACGCTCCACACGTACCAGGAAACCACCTGAAAGACTGAACTTGTAATTTCCTTACCCAGTGTAAATACTTTGCTGCCTTGAGAAAGTTGTACATTTAAATATAAAACCTACATCCAAGTCCAAGGTGTGGAATGTGGTAATCGTGCTTTTATTTAGTGTGTAATATACCGTTATGAAAAATGCTTGTTAAGGGAGATCACATGATCTTTAGTAGCGAATAGGAGAGTAGCGTGGGCTACCTTAGCTGTTCGTAATTTGTGTTCAGTAGTGTGGAGATAGAGTTTGAGTTGAAAGCACACATGTGGTTGCTGCTGATCACCTTTGTAAATAAAGTTAAGGTTTCCACCTACGAAGTGTCTGCAAATCAACTCTATCAATAGCAGCAACTCTGCCACTACTCACAACATCTCCCTCAACCGTCTACTCTCCAAGGAGAAGAGTTTCATCTTCTCCAATCTCTCTTAATAACTGAAGTTCCTCTTCCCTGGAATCATTCCGGTGAATCTTTTCGGCATTCTCTCCAATTCCTTCATGTCCGTCCTGAAGTGAGGGGCCCACAACTGGACACAATACTCCAGCTGAGGTTGAACTTGTGTCACCTACAAGTTCAACATAACCTCCTTGCCCTTGGGCTCGATGTCCCTTTTAATAAATGCTCCAATGCCGAATGCTTCGTTAACCATGATCTCGACCTGTCCTTCCACCTTCACTGACTCATGCACATATATTCCTGGAACCCTCTATTATTGGAGATGTGCCCTTTATTTTATATTGCCTCCCCATGTTCTGCCTAACAAAAGGAAATACTCGATATTTTTCTGCATTAAACATCAGTTGCCACTTGCCTGCCCATTCCACCAAATTCCCTACGTCCTGGCAGGTGAAAAATTTGGTGAAATATCCACTTAAACCCATTATTCAATTAATGAAGAAACAGAACAAATGAGAACAGACCAGAGGCGCCTCCCAGCGTTTCCAGCCCATGAGTGGAATGTTTATCCACAAACACCCAATCAGTTAAGGCCAGCCTGAGACGGACAGCCGCCCCATCCAATCAGGGGATTTCCCACTCTTCCGGACTGTGAGACCTCCAATCAGAGCGTTCGGTATATGACTGACAGCTGATTAAACCAATGGAAAGTGCCTAATTTGCGACCTATTATCTCCCCAGTCAACAGCACCAGAAAACGCTGTCTCATGGACAAAAGGACGAAGGCAGCATTGAGCTCCGGACCCATATCTGCTTTTGCCTTCTCTCTGAACAGAAACATTGAAGACATTAATGATTCAGGGGGGCAAGAAATTGAAGCTCGGATGATGAAACGTATGAAAACTGTCAGGGGCGGGAGTTTTTCCTGAAATACTTGCCTGGTGGCTGATAGCGCCTTGCCCCTGAGGCACTAGCGCACACACCAAGGTGACCACGATGACCTCGCAGGTATGTGGCACTTCGAGACCAGCGTGGGATGCTCAGGTTTAATTGAGGTTGAGTGACCCAACCTCATTCTCTGATGTGGCATCTCCATGGCCAATTGGTCAATAGAGAAAGAGTGGATGCCCTTTGACCTGTCAGGAGTGTCAAATCCTGTGAACACGTGACAGGGCTTCATTACTGGAATTCCATATGTGATGCCGCTGTCTCTCTCTCACTGTTGACTGCATTCCCAAATTCTACATTCCGATGTGTTACTCTGGAGGAGCAGCGACGGTGATGTGAAGCCACTGAGTTCTGGGCAGCCCTTTGACAGCGCTAATGAAGCCAGAGGATTTCAGTGCCGTTCATGACAAGGAGGCTTTCCTCCTGAAGCTTGGGGCAGCCGTCGCAAAGGCTCAATGGGGAAAGGTCGCTGTCTAAGACCTTTCTGCCCACAGTGCACCGAGGGGCTGGGAACTGTTGAGAGCCCCTCAGGCTGTACAGCTCAGAATGAATGTCTGCAAATGATTGTAATATTCATTTATTGTATTGATGCACCTCGTGTTACACGTTGTAAAAGTAGAACCTGATTGTATTTTTGTGAGTGTGATTTTGAAAAGGTTTGGAATGTTCTTCCAGATATTTTGTGAATATATTATATATTTGCAAAAAAAAAGCTTTCCTCCTTTCTTTCTAAGCAGACTCCTGCTCACTCCTGCATCAACCAAGGGAGAGACGGCATACTCCTCCAGCCCCTACAATTCACCCTATCTTTGTAACCTCCTCCAGCCCCAACAACTCACCCTATCTCTGTAACCTCCTCCAGCCCCTACAACACATCTAACCTCGGTAACCTCCTCCAGTCCCTACAACTCACCCTATCTCTGTAACCTCCTCCAGCCCCTACAACACATCCTATCTCGGTAACCTCCTCCAGTCCCTACAACTCACCCTATCTCGGTAACCTCCTCCAGTCCCTACAACTCACCCTATCTTTGTAACTTCCTCCAGCCCCTACAACTCACCCTATCTCTGTAACCTCCTCCAGCCCCTACAACACATCCTATCTCGGTAACCTCCTCCAGTCCCTACAACTCACCCTATCTCGATAACCTCCTCCAGTCCCTACAACTCACCTTATCTCTGTAACCTCCTCCAGCACCTACAACTCACACTATCTTTGTAACCTCCTCCAGCCCCAAAAACCCTCCCTATTCCTGTAACCTCCTCCAGCACCTACAATCCTCTCTATCTCTGTAACCTCCTCCAGCCCTTAAAACCCTCCCTATTCCTGTAACCTCCACCAGCACCTACAATCCTCCCTATCTCTGTAACGGCCACCAGCCCCTCCAATCCTCCCTATATCTGTAAACTCCTACAGCCCCTGCAACACTCCCTATCTCTGTAACCTCCTCCAGCCGCTAAAACCCTCCCTATCTCTGTAAACACCTCCAGCCCCTACAAATCTAGCTATCTCTGTAACCACCTCCAGCCCCTTCATCCCTCCCTACCTCTACAACCCCCTCCAGTCCCGACAACCCTCCCTATCTCTGTAACCTCCTCCAGCCCCTACAATCCTCCCTATTTCTGTAACCTCCTCCTGCCCCTACAACCCTGCCTATATCTGTAAACTCCTCTAGCCCCTACAACCATCCCTATCTCTGTAACCTCCTCCAGCCCCGACAGCCCTCCCTATCTCTGTAACCTCCTCCAGCCCCTACAACACTCCCTATCTCTGTAACCACCTCCAGTCCCTACAACCCTCCCTACCTCTGAAACCTCCTCCAGCCCTTACAATGCTCGCTATCTCTGTAACTTCCTCCAGCCCCTACATCCCTCCCTACATCTGTAACCCCCTCCACACCCTAAAACCCTCCCTATCTCTGTAACTTCCTCCAGCCCCTACAATCCTCCCTATCTCTGTAAACTCCTCCAGCCCCTAAAATCCTCCCTATCTCTGTAACTCCTCCAGCCCCTACAACACTCCCTATATCTGTAACCTCCTCCAGCCCAGACAGCCCTCCCTATCTCTGTAACCTCCTCCAGCCCCTACAAAACTCCCTATCTCTGTATCTTCCACCAGCCCCTACAACCTCCCTATCTCTGTAACCACCTCCAGCCCCTACAACCCTCCCTATCTCTGTAACCTCCTTCAGCACCTACAACCCTCCCTATCTCTGTAACATCCTCCAGTCCCTACAACCCTCCCTATCTCTGTAACATCCTCCAGCCCTTCAACCCTCCCTATCTCTGTAACCTGCTCCAGCCCCTACACCACTCCCTATCTCTTTAACCTCCTCCAGCTCTTACAACCCTCCCTATCTCTGTAACCTCATCCAGCCGCTACACCCACTCCCTATCTCTGTAACCTCCTCCAACCCCTACACCCCTCCCTATCTCTGTCACCTCCTCCAGCCCCTACAACCCTCCCTAACTCTGTAACCTTTCTCCAGCCCCCTACAACCCTCCCTGTCTCAGGAACCTCCTCCAGCCACCTGCCGCCCTCCGAGATATCCTTACATCTCCAATTCTGGCCTCTTGAACATCCCGAATCATAACCGCTCGCACATTGGCGGGCTGTGCCTCCAATCGCCTGAGCCCTTCAGCTCTGGAATCCCCACCCCCAAATCTCTCCGCCTCTTTCTCCCTCACTTGCATGCTTTGGGGCCCTCCTTTAACCAACCTCTTTGAACCGAGGTTTCCTGTTGAAACCTGAGGCACTGGACAGGTTTCAACAAGAAACAGACACACTTGATGGCAGAGGAGTTGTCATTTGCTACATTCTTGAGCTGGGTTCCTCGACCAGAAGCCCCGCCCTTGGATTACCCGCGCTTGGAGCTCATTGGTCACCAACCACATCACGTGACCGCTGATAGTCGGGAGGTAGAGGCTGTACCTTCAGATGCCACAGATCTGGTCACTGGAGCTCATATCTCCTCATGGGCCTCACTGGTTTAATTTGTTTTATAATGTTCCTTTGCAGCGCCCTGGGACATTTCCTGATGTTTAGGGTGATACGTAAATTGGAAGTTGTTTTTGCTATGAAACTATTTGGAACATTCTGGCGCGCTGAAGGACTCTGTACCCAGGGGGGAGTTCTGTCTTTCTGGTTGGCAGCACAGGGTTAGGATATTTCCCCCCCCCCACTCAGTGGTGAGGCGATGGGTGGCGGGAGTGGGAAGATGTCACCTCCCAAAGTCAGCAGAAGAGCTGAACTTGGAAGAAAATTCAGCCACGACTTATTTCACGCCAGGGGGGAGATTGGGACAACATTTCGGCCATGCCCCTGGAGGTAGAGTTGGGAGGAACACGTTGTTTGAGGTAATTTTGGGATGAGTCCGGGGGCGCTTGGAGAGGGGAGAATCTCACAGTCTCCGAGGGTCTGCGGGGAAGAGCACACGCCTGCGATAAACATCGAGCCCATCGTGCGCCTGTGTCCGATTGGGCGAACGACGGGACTCAAAGATACGGAGACATCACCAAGTACAACGCTGAGCTTGACCTCAAGAGCTTTCACTATCCCCGAACCATCTCTCCATAGAAACTGAGAGGTTATTCCAGAGAATCCCGGGTTTTTTGGAGGATGCATGAATCCAACGAGCCAAAGAGACGAGATTCGGGAGATTCACTTCCAGGTCCCTCCATAGGGGAAAGGGCCGGGAAGTTTGTAAATAAGACATTCCTTTTCCCAATTACAACTTACAGTGTGGCCGTCTGAACATACTAATTCAAGGAAAGGCAAGAGGGAGCCTTACTTCCTCATGATGAGAACTGTGGGGTCAGGCGGGTGTTGCAACTTACCCCTCCACTTGAGCTGTATTGAAAGAGTTGAGGTGGGGCTGGGGAGGGGCGAGTTTGGTCCTTTGACAGTTCACAAAGGGAAATTTCCCTGCCGGGTCTGTTTTCTGATCACCATGGAGACCATGGTCACTCTGGGTAGATCAGGATTATGTCTCTACAAGTGCTGCTGCATGAAAAATTCACCCACCCCCCCTCTCAATCTCCCCAACCCTCAACCCCCATCCCATCTACTGAACACCCCCCTGACCCCGTCCCCACACTCCCACCTCCCCTTCACACACCACCAGCTCTCCTGTTCCTAAAGATCAAAACACTGCCCTCACCAAAATCTCCAAACCATCCCCTTTCCAAACCGACTTAGAAAGCTTGAAGGGGTGAATGGCCTCCTCCTGTTCCTGTGTAACAGGCTGGTGATTGGGGGTGTGGTGGGTAAATGGCCTCCTCATCTTCGTGTGTAACAGTCTGGTGAAAGGGATGAATGGCCCCTTCCTGTTCCTGTGAAAATACACGAGGGGATTTATTGCCTCCCGTTAATGTGTAACAGACTCCAACACAGGCCAGACCAGGTAAGGATGGCAGATTTCCTTTGCTAGGGAACACCTGGTCTTCCTGGTGGTGACAGTTGGACAGTAGAGGGGCAGTTGTCAGAGAAGAACACTGATTGGCATTGATGAATCTGACTGTGATCTCTCGGGACTCAAAAAGCAAGTCTATCAGGGAGTTGGAAAATTCCGGCCATGTGACCAGATGTTTGTACACTGTGCCTCATCTACCGTGGTCAGGTGTATGTACATTGTGCTCCATCTTCCGTGACCAGGTGTATGTACACTGTGTTCCATCTACTGTGACCAGGTGTGTATACACTGTGCCCTATCCACAGTGACCAGGTGTATGTACATTGTGCTCCATCTACTGTGACCAGGTTTATGTACACTGTGCCCCATCTACCGTGACCAGGTGTCTGTACATTGTCCCCCATCTACCGTGGCCATGTTTATGTATACTGTGCTCCATCTACTGTGACCAGGTTTATGTACACTGTGCTCCATCTACCGTGAACAGGTGTATGTACACTGTGCCCCATCTACTGTGACCAGGTGTATGTACAATGTGCTCCATCTACCATGACCAGGTGTATGTACACTGTGCTCCATCTACCATGACCAGGTTTATGTATACTGTGCCACATCTACCATGACCAGGTTTATGTACACTGTGCTCCATCTACCGTGATCAGGTGTATGTACACTGTGCTCCATCTACCATGACCAGGTCTATGTACACTGTGCTCCATCTACCGTGACCAGGTGTATGTACACTGTGCTCCATCTACCATGACCAGGTGTATGTACACTGTGCTCCATCTACCGTGACCAGGTGTATGTACAATGCGCTCCATCTACCGTGACCAGGTGTATGTACACTGTGCCCCATCTACCGTGACCAGGTGTGTGTACACTGTGCTCCATCTACTGTGACCAGGTGTATGTACACAGTGCCCCATCTACCGTGACCAGGTGTATGTATACTTTGCTCCATCTACCGTGACCTGGTGTGTGTACGTTGCGCTCTGGCTACCACACAGATACTCACACACACACACACACACGCTGGGTTTTAATTGAATTGCAGACAGTCCGTCTGGAACTTTTGAGTTATCAATAGTGAAGCTGGGTTCGAAATGCTAAATACGTAAGCATGGCTGAAGTTTTGGAATGTGAGGTGTAAGAAACATTACATTTTTAGATAAACCAGAGTAGTTTGAAATTCAAAGAAATGGTAAGGTGTTACAATTATCCAAAACAAGTTAAGCCAAACAGCGTGATTATTTTTTCCAAAGGTTACTGATAAGTTAAGTTAAGGAATCTCACTGGAAATATCCCTGTCCAGGGTATTGTGTGATTTGCCTGAGTCTGTTGGAATCTGTTTCGGATTACTGCTGGTATAACTGGGAGCTAGGTTAATTTGATTTAAGATTTATTATAGTAGTGTTTTGTAGGCCTACGTATGAGATTAAAATATTTTCTGCCATTAATTAATGGTTAATTTAGTTTTGTAGAAAAAACCTCTAAGACTGGGTGGCCTCATTACTACTGAATTCAAGGCAGGCATCTCGAAATAAACATACAAATTGTAAAGCAGCTGCGGCAGCTGTTTGAAGTTCCCCTCTAGGATTTGAACAGCTCGCTATTTTCCATTAGTTGGGCCACAACACACACACACGCACGCACGCACAGAGAAACACACACACACACATATAAACATGCACACAGACACAGGCATGCACACACACACACGCCCAAACACAGCCCTGATCTTCAGCAATCTCCCATTGCCCCTCAGGCCTTCACCACCATCCAATAGGATCATGGCTGATCTGATTGCAATCTCCCCGCTAACTGCAACAAACCTCCGCCACCTTGTTTATCCAGACTCTTTCTAACTCCACCTTCAATCAGTCAAAGGCCCTGCTTCCACCGCCCTTAGAGGAAGGGACTTCCAAAGACTCGCTCACCTCTGAGAGAAAGAAAAATCTCCTAATTTCTGTTTTACATGGGCGACCCACTTATTTTTAAACAGTGACCCCCTTCGTTCCAGAATCTCCCACAAGAGGAAACGTCCTCTCCACATCACCCCCTGTCAAGGAACCTCAGGATGTTTCATGTTTCAATCCAATCAATATTCAAAAAGTCATAATCACACACAATCACTATTCACCAGTGTATAAGCTGGTATTTAATTACTAAATGTGAATTGATAACCAATGCAGAGGAATAAAGTTTGCAGTTCTATGCTTTATTGGACATGATAAATGATCCACAGGGTCTACACTTAGATCTTCCTTGTTAAAGTGAGCTTGTCAGCCAACACTCCGAGGGGTAAAGTGACTGCGAATTGTGAATTGGATATTATGATGATTACACAGAATATAAACTTGCAGCTCATTGTTATAGGGGGCTTGAAAACACCACGTGGGGAGAAAATGCAGGCAGTTCTGACTTGGAGCTTATATGCCAGTAACATTGGAAGCGCTGTGGACTGTGAGGAGGACTGTCCCCAATTTCAAAAGGACATCGGGCAAGTTGGTGCAATGAGCGGTCAGTGGGCGGGTGAAGTACAACGCAGAGACATGAGAAGTGAATCAATTTGGTATAATCGTATAAAATAGAGGGTGCGACTGTAAAGGGGGTGCAGGAGCAGAAGGACCTGGGGGTACATGTGCCAGAGTCATTGAAGGTGGCAGGGCAGGTTGAGAGTGCGCTTAGTGAAAATTACCTGGGTTTCATTAATATGTGCATGGAGTACAAGAACATGGGTTGTGGCTGAACTTGGAAAGACAGTAGCTCTTTTCCGATTTTTATTCTTTCATTGGATGTGGGCATTGCTGGCTAGGGCTGCAGTTATTGCCCATTCCTATTTTCCCCCTTGAGAAGGTGGTGGGGGTGAGCTGCATTCTTGAACCGCTGCAGTCCCATGTGGTGTAGGTACACCCACAATGCTGTTAGGGAGTGAGTTCCAGGATTGTGACCCAGCGGCAGTGAAGGAACGGCCGATATATTCCCAAGTCTGGATGGTGAGTGGCTCGGAGGGGAACTTCCAGGTGGTGGTGTTCCCCATGTGTCTGCTGCCCTTGTCCTTCTACGTTGTAAAGGTCGTGGGTTTGGAACATGCTGTCTAAGGAGGCTTGGTGAGTTTGTGCAGTGCATCTTGTAGATGTTACGCTCTGCTGCCACTGTGGTGGATGGGGTGCCAAACAAGCGGGGCTCCTTTGTCCTGGATGGTGTCGAGCTTCTCGAGTGTTGTTGGATCTGTACACATCCAGGCAAGTGGGGAGTATTCTCTCTGAAACTGTTCCCATCCGTGACAGGTTCGGGGGCCAGAGGGTACAGATTGAATGCAATTAGTAAAAGAGGTAAATACGATGTGAGGAGAAACCTTTTCAGACAGCGAGTGGTTAAGGAATGGAAATCACTGCCTGAAAGTGTGGTAGAGGCAGGTACAATTGAAGCATTTAAGGAGGAAATTAGACTCTTATCTGCTGGGCTACAAAGAGGAGGTGGGATAATGTCAACGAGGGAACTGCTCATTGGGAAGCCAGAAGCAGACAAGATGGGCCGAAAGACATCATTCTGCAACTTGTGATCAGCACAGATCATGGCCCCAAATTACTTGCGGACATATTGAAGTTTAAAGTAAGGAATGTGCTTTTTAAAAAAGGACCTACAAACAAAAGTTGGCCGGGACTGTAAAGTCCCCATTCGAAGGGAAATTCCTATGTGGATTACAGTTGGTCAACTAACCGAAGAATGGAATGTCACACCAAAAATTCGTCAAGGCCGACATCAGACAGAGGCACTTCAAAGGAGGAGATGCAAAGCAAAATAAAAAAAAAAGGATCACTCTCTCAACATGAACCATATCCTGTTGAGTTTTCTCCCAGACTGTGGAAAGGATCTGAGTTAAAATAAAGCAGTTTCTGGGCCAATGACATGTTTGTTCTATTTTCTTTCCCTTCCAGGAATACACATGAAAAGAGGTTAAAAAGCCAACTGCAACCCTGGTCGGTGTGTGCTAGTTTTGATGTTCCTGGCCTGGTGTGGGAGGATGTGCTGTGAAGGTCACAGCTGAAGAACATCAACCAGGCATCCCTGCACTTGTGGGTAAAGAAGTCCATTCTCTCTGATCGCAGGGACAAAGTCACAATCAGCAAAGCCACAGCAGAAACGGAAAACAGGACAACCCCTTTCAGCCAACCTGCAGGACTGAGAATCCCCAAACCCACTGCACAACTGGCAAAGTCAACTCTTCCAGAATCACCCAACTTAACGGCCGCAACGCTTCACCTCACGGACAAGACAAAGACTCAATCGTATATTTTACTAAACTTTTACTTTTGGACTCAAGACTCATTTCTAATCCATGTGTTTGTGCGTGTGTGTGTGTTGCATTTATATTATTTTTGCTCTCCTTATATTAATTAATATGCTCACTCTTTCTTTAAATCAAGAGAGCCTGGTTAAATTGGCTCCTTTGAAAACATAAATACATTTGAACTGGGAAAACTACCAAGAGGGAAGGGGACATTTTTAAGGAGCAACCGAGAGGGTTGATGAACGAATGGGACCCAGTTGGTCCCTCCACACCCGGGAACAGAACAACTTGGGGTCCCTCCTCTGGGATTCTAAGAAATTGGGGCAACCTCGCCTGTGGACTGGTCGTAACAGCTTAAAGAATTCTGTGATTCTGCTATTTTATTTGGTGCTGGCTCTTCCCTGGGTCCCGCTTCTCTCACCCTCTAAACATCAGGAAAATATAGTTGCCCGACCCTAATACTCAGCGTGTCTCTGCTTTAAGAGGCGTTGCTCCCGGCTTCCGTCAGGAGCCGGCGACATGACGTCATGACGCTGGGCGGTGACCCTGTGGGAATTCCACTCCAGGGCTGCAATCACGCTTGGTTCACAAGCCTCAAGGGCACCCTCGGATTGGCCTGCAGGACTGTCAATCACACTGTGTCTTTGGTGGGGATGGGGGGTGTGTGAGCCGACGAGATTGCGCTGTGATTGGTCTGAAAATGAAGCCTTATTTGCATTGCTCCGGGTTGGTGGGGGTGGGGGGGTGCAAGGGCTAGGACGGCCCTCTGATTGGATGACAAAACAAAAACAGAATTACCTGGAAAAACTCAGCAGGTCTGGCAGCATCGGCGGAGAAGAGAAGAGTTGACGTTTCGAGTCCTCATGACCCTTCAACAGAACTGAGTAATATTAGGAGAGGTGTGAAATATAAGCTGGTTTGAGGTGGAGGAGGGGGGGTGGAGAGAAGTTGGGGGGGTGGGGGTGGTTGTAGGGACAATCAAGCAGTAATATGAGGAGATAATCAAATGATGTCACAGACAAAGTAACAAAGAGATGTTGAAGGTGGTGATATTATCTAAGAGAATGTGCTAATTAAGAATGGATAGCAGGACACGCAAGGTACAGATAGCTCTAGTGGGGGTGGGGTGAAAAGACTGACAGGGCATTACAGGTATAGATTTAAAAATAATGGAAGTAGGTGGGAAAAGAAAAGTCTATAAAATTTATAGGAAAAAACAAAAGGGAGGGGGAAGAAACGGAAAGGGGGTGGGGATGGAGGAGGGAGTTCAAGAACAAAAGTTGTTGAACTCAATGTTCAATCCGGAAGGCTGGAAAGCGCCTAGTCGGAAGATGAGGTGCTGTTCCTCCAGTTTGCGTTAGAATAAATTGAAACTGAGGGCACGCGCAGCTTTGAAAAAGGGTGCGGCGGTGCTGCTGGAGGGAGAGGTCGAGCGTGTTCATACGGCGGCGCATGGCACTGAGTGTAGATCTCAGAATGCGACGGGAACAGCAGTCCGAGAAACGTTTTATGTCCCGGAGATACCTGTAATCCTGGGCGGGATCGAAACAAGAGGGATGGGATTTCAGTTGAAATCGACGTGGGGTGAGTCAGAGATGGAGACAGTCACTGAGAAAGGAAATATGGCTGTGAAAACGGGTTTTAGTAAACAGCTTGTCAAACACCAGGAGAGAATTGGAAAGCAATGAAGGTGAACAAGGCAGAAGAGAGATACGAAAATCCTGTCGGAGAGCAGAGCAGCACTTCTTCAAGGTAGGCATTTCATGAAGAGACGTGGCAGTTAATTAAACACAGAGATAAATCATCTTAATGGATGAGGCAGCTGTCATTCAGGCACCGGCCGTCTCCAGTTGGACAGGGTGGGTGCAGCTCGCACTTTCTATTGGTCGAGCCAGCTCTCAGTCACATCTCACCCCACCTCTGCTTGGCCTGTAGGCCGTGCGGCATGTGGGGATCGGATTGGCTTGCCTGATTGGTTGGGGCCAATTGTCAGTACCGGAAGGATCTCTTTGATTGCCTGAGGTGGCTGTCACTCAGCGGGAACAGCCTTCTCATTGGTGGAAACAGAGGTCAGTCACAGCGCGAGCTGTCTGATTGCCTGAGGCGGCTGCCAATCGCAGGCTGGAGCTCCCTGATTGGCTGAAGGCAGAATCGGAGGAGGCGGGAGGTTTAGGTCCAGCCCTGCAGACGTCAGCTCCTCCCCCATAGTTCACTGACTCTGCCCTGTAACAATTGGGAGTTTGTGGATAAATATTCCATTCATGGGCTGGAAACCCTGGGAGCCGCTCCTGGGCTGTTCTCAGATGTTTTCCTTCTTCATTAATTGAACAATGGGTGTAAGTGGATATTTCACCACCTTCTTGACCTGTTCTCTGAACTTGGACTGAGTCACCCCATAAATAAATGTGTTTGTGCAGCAACTTAGATTATTCAGCATATACCCGACTTGCCCAAATATATATTCGGGATCGGTGTAATCAATGGGTTTTCTTCCTGCGATGATGTAATATAAGAATTCTATAACATACACCGACCACAGGAGAATGAAGCTGCCGGAGATGGTGAAGAGTAAAATCACAGACCTCCTCCTGCTCTCCATCTCTGGGTCACTGCGATTCTCTCCCTGGATCTGACCCCTCAGTCCCTTTCGTACCCGACTGGCCACTAAAATGTGTCTGACTGTCAGAGCATTGATCAACAGGATTAAACCGAAAGGGAGCACTGGGTTTGAAACCGTATCAAACCAGTCAAATCCCACCCATTTGGGATCAGTGTAATAGCTTGACTTTGTAGAACAGAACCAGGGTACATTGTCGATTATCTCTCCAGGTTCCTGTGTAAAGTAGCGTGGTGTGTTTTTTAAACAGAGCAGAACGCAGGTTGTTGTTAGAACCACAGCCGCAGTTTTCTCAGTGCAATATGTTGTTTTCAGCTTCTGGCAACAAATGGCCACAAATCGGTCAAAGGAGAACGTGACGGTGAACCAGACGGAACAGTCTGTGGCTGCATGAAGCAGGACCGCGACAACACTACACACAGAAGTGATGTTCAGGAAACACTGTGGGAAATAGTAATAACTGAGCCTCCACAGTATGACATCAGTGATAATGAGGAGTAGATCTGCCGTTGCCATGGCCACCAGGTAGCGAGTGGTGCAAGTGGAGAGGCCACACTTTCCCCGCGATATGATCACAATCGACAGGATATTAACTGTAAGAGGGAGAAGGGAAAAGAGACTGGACATGAAATGATCAAACATACCCTGTGTCTGACACGGACACTAGGGGATGGATTGAAGCACCAAAAGAGGTCGGTTGGGAAAGTGTGAGAGGCTGATATTTGAAAATATAAACCCTCATCCCTCACCAACCCATCACCATCCTGCACAATTCCGAGTTTAACAAATTCAGACCAGGAACCATTAAAAATTATTATTTCAGACATTCAGAACAGACTCAGGCTATTCGTCCTGACTAGCTCCACTTTTTGATCCACGGGAGTACCCACCCATATTTCATCACGTAAATCTGACAAAACAACCCTCTATTCCTTTCCCCGTCACATCTTTGTCACGCTTCCCTTAAACGAATTTAAACTAATCACATCAAACACTCTGTGTGGTAGCCACTTGCACATTCTCACTGGTCCTGAGTGAAGCAGATCCCTCTGAACCACCTATCGGCTTCCCTGGTAACTATCTCTTATGGATGACCTCCGGTTATGCCCCTTCGTACAAGAAGAAATATTCTCCCTGTACCCACTCTATCAAAATCGTTCATCATTTTACATTTCTAATTACCGCACCCCTCAGACTTCTTATCCCAAGAGAAAAAGGCAAAGCCTGTCAATCCGCGCCTGATATTTATACCCAGGCATATCTGATGTGATCCATGTAAATCATTTCTCAACCCTCTCCGGTGCCTGTATATCTTTTTTAGATATAACATCCGACCAGAACTGTATCCACTGCTCAAAATGTAGTTTAACCAAGGTTCGATACAGGTTTAGCATATCTGCTCATCTTTTCAATACTTTCCCTCCGAAATAAATTCTTGTGTATGGTCCTGCTAATCTGCCTCACAACATTTAGTGATTCGTCTATTTGTATTGCGAGATCCCTTTCTAACTCTCCAACAATTAGATGTGCACATCTCAAGTAACAAGTGACCTCAATGTTTTCCCCACCAAAATGTACCACATCATATTTATCTGTGTCGAACTTAATTTGTCAAGTGATCCCCTCCAGTTAGTGACCTACACTCAGTACAATTCTGCACTGATAGATACTCCCGCTAATACACAGTGACTGGGGTCAGGTATTTCCCTCCGATAGTGACCCATCCTCAGTACAATTCTACATTGATAGCTTCTCCCTGTAATACACGGTGACTGGTGTCAACCGGACCCTCACTGATTACCGTTCTACACGGGTAGATACTTCCAATAATAGTCTTTCTGTGAGTTGCCTGAACTGATTCTAGAGCTACTGATATTCCACTGGAGAACATAAAGTGATATTTCACTGTGTGTGAGAGATATTGGCAACGCCTGATTTTCAGTTGAAGCAATGGAACAAATCGATAGAAATAATCCAGGTTATTTGACTGTAGAAGATGCTACCACTGATCGGGTGTCTAGATAACTCTACCTCTAGGTTAACATGTAACATTATGAGTATCAGAATAGAATCACAGACCAGCTCACATACAGCTTTACAGACATTCAATGCACACATCCGCTTACCCGGTACACCCATGATTGCCAGGATCAGGTAAAATATTTTCTTGAAACTGTTAAATGTTTCAAGCATATTCTCTGTGATGTGATGTGTTCCTTCGTGCAGCCGGCAATCCCTCTGTATTAAACTGTGGGGCGATACATTTCCAAAGCCTTTAATTTATACCATGTGAGAGTGCCTCGGGGAATTTGAAGTTGCACCTTTATTTAAACTTGCACAAGCAGACCAGGAAAGTGAGTTAATTCCCAGTTGTGTTAGCATGTATTTAGCACAGAGACTCTATTGGACGATTCTGATCACATCAATTAGCTAACAAAAAAACATGGAATTTCTTATTCACGCAGAACTGATCTGCTCAATGGAAAAAAAAACACATTTTGAAAACAACATTCAGAAATCGAATGGTAGACCTTCTCTCTCTCTGTCCCTCTCCCTCTCTCTCTCTCTCACACACCCACACTCTGTCCCTCTCCCTCTCTCTCTCACTCACACACACACTCTGTCCCTCTCCCTCTCTCTCTCACTCACACACACACTCTGTCCCTCTCCCTCTCTCTCTCTCTCACACACACACACACTCTGTCCCTCTCCCTCTCTCTCTCTCTCTCTCACACACACACACACTCTGTCTCTCTCACTCGCAGGGATGTGACTGCCCTCATTAATTGTAGTTCTACATTCAAAGTGTAGAATGTGTCAGTGAGGTTCACAGATTTACACAACCTAAATTTTTGCCCTACAATTGAACATTTCAAATGAAGTCTTTAAAGGAATAGGTTAAATTTGTGTAAAAAAAAGAGCTGCTGGTCAATCTCAGTTGGGATAAAGCAGCTATTTCCAATCTGGCAGGCTGATAGTACTGGGACTCTACACGGATCTGTGCAAAGACCAAAGCGATTAACAATATACATCAGAGACTCAGATGAAGGGTTCGAACGTATCCAGGATTATCAGCTTCCCGGCCTTTTGGCTAAGATCAAGTGTAGTCGTGAAGCGATGGCTGTAACCAGTCCAGACCCATACCATGGGAGACCTGACACCGTCCGGGTGAGGGTGTAGGACAGTGAAGGAGGAGAACCCATTGATCGGGCCTTCTTCATCAAGCGGGTCCTGTTGAAGGGCGTGTAGATTTGAAGCGGCGGAGATCTACTCCCTGCAGGACCCTGGATGTTTCGAGGTGACTTTCAAGCGAGTGGCAGCTGGCGTCCAGTTCCTGAAGGTGTTCGAGGAGAAGAGAGACCAGCCGGAGATGAAGATCCTGACGGTGGAAGATGCTCTTTGCTCTGTCGTTGCAACAGGACTGAGTCGTGACGGTGGATCTCTACAACCCACACGTCCCTGATGCCGACGTGTTCACCTTCTTACCGGGTACGTCGACAAGGTTGGGAGCTGCACCGAGGTTAGAGACGCCTTGGGATTTGGACATGCAAACGCCAGTTTAACGTCACACTCAAGACCGATGGTAAGGGAGCCATCTTCCACCCTCCTTCCAGCTTCGCTATCGGGGAAAGCCGTGGCTTCCTTGTCTAAACTGGGCAGCCCGAAACTTGTCGCTCATGCGGCAAGTCTGGTCATGTAGCGGCCAACTGCAGCGCTGCCCTCTGCAAGAACTGCAAACAAGGAGGGCACCAGACAAAGGACTGCAAACAGACTAAGTGCTGCAACCTGTGTGGCCAGGCAGGTCACCTCTACAGGACCTGCCCCAAACGCTGCCTCACTTATGCACAGGCAGCCAAAGCCAACGAGGGGGAAGCAGAGGAAAGGCTTCATGTCACTGTTGCCTAGGACACTTGCAACCCTCGAACCACCAAGGACCCCAGTGAGAACAACGGGACGAAGGAGGACACAGAGAGAGAGGCAAGGTGGAGGAAAAGATTCAGGCAGCAGACAGGCAATCAACAGCACTGCCCCCTGAACCTCCCACTCCTCAGGGGAGCGAATCAATGGAGGAGGAGGAAGCAGCGAAAAATCAGCAGGGGGTGGGGAAGCTGGTGAAGAGAGCCAATAGACATCAGGGGCTAAGAAGGGACCGAGCCACTTCCCAGACAAGTGGCAAGAGGCGTCTCCCATCCGTCACCGAGGACAAGGGCAGCTGCTCTTCGGACGAAGAAGGACAAGGGTGGCAGCGACAGAAGAAGCGGCAAAGCTCTAGGGAGTTGGAGGACGAGACACCCGAGCTCCAGAACATTGGAGACAATGAGGAGATCAGCGCCCCCCCAACATTGCCCAGAGCCCGAAGAGGCCAGCGCACCCCAGCCCCAGGAATCTGGGTGCACTGAGGGAAATGTCCCGACTCCAGAAAAACATGCAGAACCTGCTCCGGCTGCAGTCGATGGGGGTCGATGTCAAGGAGGAACTCCAAAAGGTGAGTAGCCAGCAATCCTCGCTCTTTGCCTCAGAGGCATCCAAGATCATCTTCCGGTCCAGAGTCCGCTCCGTGGAGCAGGATGAGACGTGCTCACGTTTCTTCTTCCTAAAGGTACAGAGAGAGCTCTGTGATCAGCAGCCTGAAGGAAGAAGACGGCTCAGTAAAGTCATCGCAGTCCGACATTTTGAGGATCAGCAAATCCTTTTATGCCGGATAGTATGACGTGAGGCCCGCAGACAGCATGGCCTTCCAGTCCTTCCTCTCCTCTATCACAGAGGACTTAGACGACAGTACACGGGAGAGTCTGGACAAACCGTTAACTCCTGGTGAACTGAGGCCCTTGAGTCCTTCGAGAACAGTAAAACTCCCAGAAGCGACGGCTTGCCGGCGGAGTTGTATTCGGCTCTGTGGGACTGGAAGGGCCCAGACCTGCTAGAAGTTTACGAGAGAATGCTCCTGGCCGGCAATATGTCAGTATCCATGAGGAAAGGCATCATCACCCTCATCTACAAACACAAGGGGGGAAGGGAGGAAATTAGAAATTGGCGACTCATTTCACTGTTGAATGTGGCGTATAAGGTTCTGTCCAAGATCATCGCCAATCAGGTCAAGTCTGCGCTGGAATTGGTGATCCACCCTGACCAGACCTGCACTGTGCCGGGCAGGAAGATCTCTGTCAGCCTCGCGCTGCTCTGGGATACGACTGCCTATGTGCAGGACAGGGGTGTGGAGACCTGCCTCATCAGCCTGGATCAGGACAAGGTCTTTGACAGAATATCGCACACCTACATGGTGGATGTGCTCTCCAAAATGGGGTTTGGGGAGGGAATTTACAATTGGATCCAACTGCTCTACACTAACATCAGTATGCCGTCTCAATCAATTGGTGGGAATAGGATAGCTTTCCGATTAAGTCGGGAGTCAGGCAGGGCTGCCTTCTCTCCACCGGTCCTGTTTGTCTGTTGCATAGAACCCTTTGCTGAGACACCTCAATTTTGAAAGGCCCCTCAGTTCATTGTCGTTCATGTCAATTTTGGGCAATGACTTCCGATTTGGGATTGTTCATCAATTTTGCACACCCTTCCCCCACCCGTGCCCCTCTCCATGCTCCCCACCCCTGGACACTTCAATGTGGGGTGCCCCTAATCAATATTCCCTCCCCCTCAACTTTGGGCCCCACCATCAATTTTGCAGTTCTCCCACCTGCTCCCAACACACTCCCTCCAGCTCCGAGGGCCCCTCATTCATTTTTCAACATCCTTCAAATGCAATTTTCCTCTCCCTGCAAATCGCCCCGTCCCAGAACATTCCTTCGCAACATTTTCTCCTTTCAATTTACTTCCTGAAAATCTAAACATTCCCCCTCCCCCCCCACCTCCTCCCCACCGGGGACAGAATTTATCAACCCCTCAAATATTGTCCCAATTCTGTTCTGAATTTTTAAAATCATTCACGGTACGTGGGCTTCGCTGGCTGGGCGCAGCATTTATTGCCCATCCCTAATTGCCCCTTGAGAAGGTGGTGGTGAGCTGCCTTCTTGAGCCGCTGCAGTCCCCATGTGGTATAGGTACATCCACAGTGCTGTTAGGGAGGGAGTTCCAGGATTTTGATCCAGCGACAGTGAAGGAACGGCCGATATATTTCCAAGTCGGGATGGTGAGTGGCTCTGAGGGGAACTTCCAGGTGGTGGTGTTCCCATGTGTCTGCTGCCATTGTCCTTCGAGATGGTAGTGGTTGTAGGTTTGGAAGGTGCTGTCGAAGGAGCCTTGGTTAATTCCTGCAGTGCATCTTGTAGATGGTACACACACTGCTGTTATTGTGCATCAGTGGTGGAGGGAGTGAATGTTTGTGGATGGGGAGCCAATCAAGCGGGGCTGCTTTGTCCTAGATGGTGTCGAGCTTCTTGACTGTTGTGGGAGCTGCATTCATCCAGGCAAGTGGGGAGTATTCCATCACACTCCTGACTTGCGCCTTGTCGGTGGAGGACAGGCTTTGGGGAGTCAGGAGGTGACTTACTCGTTGCAGCATGCTTCAGTATCTGAGGAGTCGCGAATGGTGCTGAAAATTGTGCGATCATCAGCGAACATCCCCACTTCTGACCTTATGATGGAAGGAAGGTCATTGATGAAGCAGCTGAAGATCGGTGGGCCGAGGACACTACCCTGAGGAACTCCTGTAGTGATGTCCTGGAGCTGAGATGACTGACCTCCAACAACCACAACCACTTCCTTTGTGCTCGATATGACCCAAACCAGCGATGAGTGTCTCCCCCGTGATTCCCATTGATCCTTGATGCCACACTCGGGCTCCTTGATGCCACACTCGGTCAAATGCTGCCTTGATGTCAAGGGCAGTCACTCTCACATCACTGTTTCTGATAACTGCACGGCATTTACGAGTGCTGAGTTTCAACGGTTTATAAGCCTCAATGGTATCACTCATGTAAAAACTTGCCTCTCCCACCCTTCTCCAAACGGACTGGCTGAAAGGGCAGTTCAAACTTTCAACGCAGGCTTGAAGAAGCTAACTGGAGATTCCTTAGCAACCAACCTAGGCCGCTTTCTTTTCCATTATAGGTCCACCCCTCACACAACAGCAGGCGTCTCAGCTGAGGAGTTGTTGTCGAAATACCGTCTCAGGACCAGATTGAGCTTAATAATGCCGACTTTAGAGGGTAAGGTGGAAAGGAGCCAGGGAAGACAGAAAACTAGACACGACTGGCATCGTCGCAAGAGGAAATTTACCGTTGGAGAGATGGTACAAGTGAAAATCTTCGGGGTAGGACCAAAGTGGTTTCTGGGGAAATAACTGCGGTGACTGGACCTCTCTCTTACCACGTGGAGGTGGCAGACTGAGTCACACGGAGACATGGTAGACCATTCAAGGAAGAGAGAGACAAATCACCAAGATTTAGTTCCAGCAGTGACCATGAATGGGTCAGCATTTCCTGTTGAGGGAACTCAACCCAAGACTGACATGTCTGACCCTGTAAGGGTTAAGGATACAGAACTGCAAGTGTCACCAAAACACCTGATGTTCAAGCAACTCCGGAAAAGGAGATTCCTGACAAAGAATCTTAAGTGGTGGAGCTGAGACGCTCCACAAGTACCAGGAAACCAACTGAAAGACGGGACTTGTAATTTCCTTACCCAGTGTAAATACTTTGCTGCCTTGAGAAAGTTGTACTTGTAAATATAAAATGTACGTCCGAGTAAAAGGTGTGGAATGTGGTAATCGTGCTCTTATTTAGAGTGTAATATACCTTAAAAAAAAATTCTTGTAAGTAGGATCACATGATCTTTAGTACCGAATAGGAGAGTAGCGTGGGCTACCTTAGCTGTTTGTAATTAGTGGTCAGTAGTGTGGAGATAGAGTTTGAGTTGAAAGCACACATGTAGTTGCTGCTGATCACCTTTGTAAATAAATTTCAGGTTTCAACCTGCGAAGTGTCTGCTAATCAACTCTATCAATAGCAGCAACTCGGCCACTATTCACAACATCTCCCCTCAACCTTCTACTCTCCAAGGAGAGGAGTTTCATCTCCTCCAATCTCTCTTCTTAACTGAAGTTACTCTTCCCTGGAATCATTCTGGTGAATCTTTTCGGCACTCTCTCCAATTCCTTCACATCCGTCCTGAAGTGAGGGGCCCACAACTGGACACAATACTCCAGCTGAGGATGAACTTGTGACATCTACAAGTTCAACATTACCTCCTTGCCCTTGGGCTCGATGTCCCTTTTAATAAATGCTCCAATGCCGAATGCTTTGTTAACCACGATCTCGACCTGTCCATCCACCTTCACTGACTCATGCACATATATTCCCGGAACTCTCTAGTATTGGAGACGTGCCCTTTATTTTATATTGCCTCCCCATGTTCTTCCTAACAAAACAAAATACTTGATATTTCTCTGCATTGAACATCTGCTGCCACTTGCCTGCCCATTCCACCAAATTGCCTACGTCCTTTCCAGAAGTTCCAGACTATCCTTGCCACAATTGTCAATGCTCCCAAGTCTCGCATCGTCCACCAATATTGAAACTGTGCCCTGCAACACCAAGGCCTCGATCATGATTGAATACTGAGAAAAGCAAGTGTCCCAACACTGACACCGGGAGAGCTGCACACGCCAAAAAATAAATTTCCAAAATCCCGAATAAAGGAAAATAAACATGAAGCACTCTTCCCTGTTTCCTGTCGCTGGGCTTATTTCATATCCATGTTGCTGCTGCCCCTTTATAATCCATCAGCTCTCACTTTGCTCACAAGTCTGTTGTGTGGCACTGTATAGAATGCTTTTTGGAAGTCCTTGTCCATCATAACAACAGCAGATTCATCATTAACCCTCCCTGTTACCTCTTCGAAAAAGCTCCAGCAAGTCACTTAAACATGACTTTCTCTTAAGAAATGGATGCTGGCTTTCATTAACTAACGAGCGTTTGTCTGTGTGGCTTTGTCCCGGCTTTTACCCCCACACACACCCCTTACCCACACCCACTTCCCCCCTCCCACCCCACGCCCCAAAGGAGGTAAACTGGCTGGCTTGTCCTTACTGTGCTTCAGGTTTGCTATTCTCCAGCTCCATGGCACTGGCTGAGGAAGACTGAAATACTGGGGCCAGGGCCTCTGCAATTTCCGCTCTCATTTCCCTCAGTGCCCTAAGATCCATCGCATCCGCTCCTGGGGCCTTATTAACTTTCAGTACAGATAGCCAATCCAACACCTCCCCCTCATCAATGTTATGCCCTCCTCGTGTTTGAGTTATCTTCGCTTTCACCATGGCCTGGGTAGCATCACTGTCCCCTGAATGTTCTCCCACTGATGCTTGATCCACTTGTCAAGAAGCAGTTCTAGCATTGCCTCCTTTCTCCTTGGATTAGGAAAATCCCGCTGTAGAGAAAAGAAAAAGCTCAACAAAGTCTAGGAACTCTTTCTCCCTCTCTGCCCTTTATATTACTGGGGAAGGACTCATTGGAAGGGATAAAGAGCGACGAATGGGGAGGGAGTTTACAATCGGTCCATATTCTGATAGGGGCGAGGGTGAACAGGTTTGAAACATATTTCAGCGCGAGATGGATCGACCCATCATCAAGAGTTGGGGGGGGTGGCTCATTGATCCATATCTGGGATGGGGGTTGGATCAGTCCATACTGACATGCAGAAGTGGGGTAACGCTTCGGTCCATACCCATTGCTTACAGGGGTGGGGAACGTGAACAGTCTGTTGTCTAACCTGGGGGAACCGAGTCGTCTCATGCCTCAGTCGATATGATTGGAAACAGTTTGTGTTTCCTGGAAGGGGAAAGGATATTTTGGACAAGGCCAGATTCCTTTCTGTGAGGAGTGCGTTTGGACAGGTCCATTATCAGGGGAAATGGTGGCTTCTAACTTCGTGTTTGGGAACTGCCCATTGAGGGGAAGGGGATAATTTGGGTGGGACCCTCATGAGTCCATGTCCTCGGGATTCGGGGCGGGGGAGAATGGGGCCAGGCCATTTACCTGGGTGTTGGGTGGCTCTGGGCGGATGCATTTTCCAAAGGCTTGACCCCATTCAGACGGGACTGGGGGCATTTTGACCCCTGGGGGTAAGTGCTTTGGAGGGGATGGAAATCTGCCTGTGGAATCTCACCCGGTGTATCTTTCCCTCCGCTCTCCCTGTCCCGCCCCGCTCAGACCTGTCCCCGATGTATCACAGAGAGGAAGGACACTGTGCTGACCAAGTGATTCCACCTCTTCTGCTTCGAGTGGGTCAAGACAGCGGGTTGACCCGCGGCGGCGCAGGTGTCCTGAGTGTATCACTACCAATGGGGCCAATGGCTCCCAGCGTATCGACACCCGATGAGGCTGAAGGGACCCCCCATCCAGGGGGAGCAAGAGGAGGGGGCGATGATACCGGGCAGCACGTCTCCCAATGCCTAGGACAGGTCCCAGGATGACCAATCCCCTGGCTCCTCCTTCTCTGCATGTCTCACCCCCTCCCTACCCTGATGTCCCATTCTCGCAGGTCCCAGTCAAGGACACGCTGGGGTCCGGGTCTTGGATTGAGTGAGTGTTTGATTCTGTTTGAAGCATGGGCTTTGGGAGTAAACATGTGGATGAAGGAGCGTGGGCGTGGAGCCTGTTTCTATCAGTCACATTGCTGCTCTCCCACACTGAGTCCCCGAGTGTCGCTGGGTCGATTGTGAACACTTTCAGCCTCTGCACCTATTGAAGAAGATACCTCCCTTAGAGAGGGTGCAACAAAGGTGCAATAGATTAATTCTGGGCATGAGAATGTTCTCCTGGGTGGAGAGGTGAGTAAAATGGTCCTATTTTTCCCGGAGTTTAGAAGGGTCAGAGGTGATCTCATTAAAACATTTAAGATTGTTGGAAGAGTTGACAGGGTCGATGCTTAGAAACTCGTTCCCTCTGGATGGGGATCCTAGACCATCATGTGACAGTCTCAGGATACGAGGTCGGCCATTTCAGACTGAGATGAGGAGAAATTTCTTCACTCAGAGGCTTGTGAATCTTCGGAAGTTTCTACCCCAGTGAGCAGTGGATGATCAGTCGTTGACTATGTTCAGGACTGAGACCAAGAGATCTTTGGACACTAAGGGGGTTAAGGGATATTGTGAAACTGCGGGAAAATGGATTGGAGGGTGATGATCAGCCGTGATCGAGTTGAAGGGCGGAACAGGGTCGAGGATCCGAATGGGGTCTCATCCTGCTCCTCACTCTTGCAAAGCCAACAATGGAGGACATACAGAAACTGACCTTCAGGACTGACCATTCTTGCATTGGCCTAGTAACTTTAACTCTTCTCATCATTTCTGGAGATCAGTTCCTGTGTATTTATTAACCGTCTGGATTAATTTGAGGCCTCGACTGAAAAGTCTATCAGTTTCAGGTGACATTTTATTTTGATTCGTTCTATTAGATTTTAGGCGGCATTTCACTGGAAGGGGCTGTTGGATAGTTTCTATCGGTTGGAGGGGATGTATTGGCTGGAGGGTCTCTGCATGAGTTACCATCTTATATCACTTGGAGGATTCTGAGCAGTCAGTGGTTCTGTATAAGTTGAGGGGTCTGTATCAGTTGGAAAGCCAGAATCAGTTGTAGTATCTGGACCCGTTAGAGGGTCTCTATCTGTGTGAGGGTCAATATTAGTTGGAGGCTCCCTGTCAGTTTAAAGTTCTGTATCAGTTCAGGGGTATGAATCATGTACAGCGTCTCGATCAGTTGGAGATTCTGTATCAGTTGGAGATTCTGTATCATAGAATCACAGAATCACACAGTGCAGGAGAGGCCCTTCGGCCTATCGAGTCTGCACCGACACGTGAGAAACACCTGACCTACCTACCTAATCCCATTTACCAGCACGTTGCCCATAGCCTTGAACGTTATGACATGCCAAGTGCTCATCCAGGTACTTTTTCAAGGATGTGAGGTAAGCTGCCTCCACCAGCCTCCCAGGCAGCGCATTCCAGACCCTCACCACCCTCTGGGTAAAAAAGTTTTTCCTCACATCCCCCCTAAACCTCCTGCCCCTCACTTTGAACTTATGACCCCTTGTGACTGACCCTTCAACTAAAGGGAACAGCTGCTCCCTATCCACCCTGTCCATGTTCCTCATAATCTTGTGCACCTCGATCAGGTCACCCCTCAGTTTTCTCTGCTCCAATGAAAACAACCCAAGCCTATCCAACCTCTTTTCATAACTTAAATGTTTCATCCCAGGCAACATCCTGGTGAATCTCCTCTGCACCCCTTCCAGTACAATCACATTCTTCCTCTCATGTGGCAACCAGAACTGAACACAGTATTCCAGCTGTGGCCTCACCAAGGATCTATACAACGCCAACATGACCTCCCTACTTTTGTAATCTATGCCTCGATTGATAAAGGCAAGAGTCCCTTATGGCTTTTTCACCACCCCACTAACAAGCCCCTCCGCCTTCAGAGATCTATGGACACACAAACCAAGATCCCTTTGTTCCTCAGAACTTCTTAGTGTCATGTCATTCATTGAATACTTCCTTGTCAAATTACTCCTTCCAAACTGTATCACCTCTCACTTTTCAGGGTTAAAAACCATCTGCCACTTATCTGCCCAATTGATCATCCTGTCTATAGCTTCGTGTAGCCCAAGACACTCAATCTCACTGTTAACAACCTGGCCAATCTTTGTGTCACCCGCAATCTTACTAATCCTACTCCCCACATGGTCATCTATGTCGTTTATATAAATGACAAATAACAGGGGACTGATACCTGTGATACGCCACTGGATACTGGCTTACAATCACTAAAGCATCCTTCTGTCATCACCCTCTGCCTCCTACAACTAAGCCAATTTTGAATCCTCCTTATCAAATTACCCTGTATCCCATGTCAGATTCATCAATTGGAAAATCTGCATCAGTCGGATATTTGGGATCAGTCGGAGATTCTGTTTCAGTTGAAGATTGTGTATCGGTTGGAGATTCTGTATCGGTTGGTGATTCTGTGTCAGTTGGAGATTCTGTTTCAGTTGGAGATTCTGTATCGGTTAGATATTCTGTATCGGTTGCTGATTCTGTGTCAGTTGGAGATTCGGTATCAGTTGGAGATTCTGTATCAGTTGGAGATTCTGTATCAGTCGGAGATTCTGTATCAGTGAGAGATTCTGTATCAGTCGGAGATTATGGATCAGTTGGAGATTCTGTATCAGTTGGAGATTCTGTACCAGTTGGAGATTCTGTATCAGTTGTTGATTCTGTATCAGTTGTTGATTCTGCATCCGTTGGTGATTCTGTATCAGTTGTTGACTTTGTATCAGTTGTTGATTCTGTATCAGTTGGAGATTCTGTATCGGTTGGTGATTCTGTATCAGTTGTTGATTCTGTATCAGTCGGAGATTCTGTTTCGGTTGGAGATTCTGTATCAGTTGGACATTCTGTTTCAGTTGGAGATTCTGTATCCGTTGGAGATTCTGTATCAGTCGGAGATTCTGGTTCGGTTGTTGATTCTGTATTGGTTGGAGATTCTGTATCAGTCGGAGATTCTGTTTCAGTTGGAGATTCTGTATCAGTTGGAGATTCTGTTTCAATTGGAGATTCTGTATTGTTTGGAGATTCTGTATCAGTTGGAGATTCTGTTTCAGTTGGAGAATCTGTATCGGTTGGAGATTCTGTATCGGTTGGTGATGCTGTGTCAGTTGGAGATTCTGTATCAGTCGGAGATTCTGTATCAGTCGGAGATTCTGTATCAGTGAGAGATTCTGTATCAGTCGGAGATTCAGGATCAGTTGGAGATTCTGTATCAGTTGGAGATTCTGCACCATTTGGAGATTCTGTATCAGTTGTTAATTCTGTATCGGTTGTTGATTCTGTATCGGTTGGTGATTGTATATCAGTCGGAGATTCTGTACCAGTTTGAGATTCTGTATCAGTTGGAGATTCTGTATCAGTTGTTGACTTTGTATCAGTTGTTGATTCTGTATCGGTTGGAGATTCTGTATCAGTTGGTGATTCTGTATCGGTTGGTGATTCTGTATCAGTCGGAGATTCTGTATCAGTTGGAGATTCTGTTTCAGTTGGAGATTCTGTATCGGTTGGAGATTCTGTACCAGTTGGAGATTCTGTATCAGTTGGAGATTCTGTATCAGTTGGAGATTCTGTATCGGTTGGAGATTCAGTATTGGTTGGTGATTCTGTGTCAGTTGGAGATTCTGTACCAGTTGGAGATTCTGTATCAGTTGTTGATTCTGTATCAGTTGTTCATTCTGTATTGGTTGGTGATTCTGTATACGTTGGAGATTCTGTACCAGTTGGAGATTCTGTATCAGTTGGAGATTCTGTATCGGTTGTTGATTCTGTATCAGTTGTTCATTCTGTATCGGTTGGTGATTCTGTATCCGTTGGAGATTCTGTACCAGTTGGAGATTCTGTATCAGTTGGTGATTCTGTATCAGTTGTTGATTCTGTATCAGTTGGAGATTCTGTATCAGTTCGGAGATTCCTTATCAGTTGGAGATTCTGTATCAGTTGGAGATTCTTTATCAGTTGGAGATTCTGTATCAGCTGGTGATTCTGTATCAGTCGGAGATTCTGTATCAGTTGGAGATTCTGTATCAGTTGGAGATTCTGTATCAGACGGAGATTCTGTATCAGTTGGAGATTCTGTATCAGTTGGAGATTCTGTATCAGTCGGAGATTCTGTATCAGTCGGAGATTCTGTATCAGTTGGATATTCTGTATCAGTTGGAGATTCTGTATCAGTTGGAGATTCTGTATCAGTCGGAGATTCTGTATCGGTTGGTGATTCTGTATCAGTCGGAGATTCTGTACCAGTTGGAGATTCTGGATCAGTTGTTGATTATGTATCAGTTGTTGATTCTGTATCGGTTGGTGATTCTGTATCATTTGGAGATTCTGTACTAGTTGTAGATTCTGTATCAGTTGTAGATTCTGTATCGGTTGGTGATTCTGTTCAGTTGTTGATTCTGTATCAGTTGTTGACTTTGTATCAGTTGATGTTTCTGTATCGGTTGGAGTTTCTGTATCAGTTGGTGATTCTGTATCAGTTGGAGATTCTGTATCAGTTGGAGATTCTGTATCAGATGTTGATTCTGTATCAGTTGGAGATTCTGTGCCAGCTGGAAATTCTGTGCCATCCGTAGTGCCTGTACCAGTTGAAGCATCTGTATCGATTTGAGACTCTCAATCGATGTCAGTGCTTCTCTCGGTTGAAATGATTGTATTACTCAAGGCTGGTTTAAAGTGGTGCATTAATTTGATTAAGATTTTTCATTTCTTTACGCTGTTGAATTAGTTTGAGAAAATTTATTAGTCGAATTCTACAACCAATGCTCACAAAGATCCACTTTAATCACTGAGCAGCATGTCCACATTTAAAGAGTGCAGCTACATCCCAGAGTGCAGGATAACAGCTCAGTTATGTGAGCGTGTGTATGTATAATATATATATATATTTGTAACAGTCGTGTGAAGGACATCAGTGAAACATTAGCAGAGCTCGAGATGGAACTGATGCTTTTTGTGTGTTGAACACCATCGCAGCAGAATGCAATTTCTAATTTTAAAGCTTCACTCAATGTTAACAGAATTGTCCACATTTTGAAGATTTCTAATTTAACCTCTGAAATAAAAAAATATATATATCACTTCACGGATTGAAGCCAATGTCGTAATCTGTTCACTTTAAAATAAAATCGAAATTGCACAATGTTGCATTCTCAATATCCCCAGAGGTGATCCCACAGGGTATAAAATAAGGGCTTTGGGAATGTGTCACCTCACAGTTTAATACAGAGAGACTGTGCACAGCATGAAGGGACACGTCACTGCTCTTTGAATATGTGGGAGACTTTTGAAATTTTGAATAAAACGTTCTATTTGATTCTTGCCTTCATTGGTGTACCTGGTAAGTGAGAGTATCATTGAAGATGCATAAATCTGTGTGTGAGCTTCTCTCTGGTTTCACTCTGTGACTGATAACATTGTACTACCTTATTAAGTAGAATTCGTCGCAGTGTCTCAGCAGTTATTTCCTAGTTCCTCAGATCGCAATAAAACTGTTTTTGTAACTCACAATGTCTCGGAATTATCAATTTATTGCATTCAGTGAATTGTCGTATAAAGTGAATGAGCCGTCCATAAAGACAAACTCTCTGAAGGCAGGTATTAGTGACTGTCTGGATAAAATCACACTGAGCGTGGGCCACTACCCAGAGTGACCGTGTATCACTGGGAGTATCTGTCAGTGTAAAATTATACTGAATGTGGGTCATTGACCAGAGTGGAATACTTGACCCTAGTGACCTTGTATCATTGGGATTATTTTTCAGTGTAAAATTGTACTGAATGTTGGTCATTGACCAGAGTGGAATAACTCACTCTAGTGACCATGTATCATTGGGAGTATCTGTCAGTGTAGAACTGTACTGAGCGTGGGCCACTACACAGAGTTACCATGTATCACTGGGAGTATCTGTTGTTGTCAAATTATACAGAATATGGGTCATTGACCAGAGTGGAATACTTGACCCTAGTAACCATGTATCACTGGGGATATCTGTCAGTGTAGAACTGTACTGAATGTCGGGCATTGAACCAGAGTTGAATATGTGACCCCAGTGAACATGTATTACTGGGAGCATTCTGTAGTGTAGAATTGTGCTGACTGTGGTTCACCAACTGGAATGTAATAAGTTTGTTCTAATTCAAATCATGCTTTATTTGCTGTGTGATCTCTCCGTTCCATGAAGCCTCTGTGTTTTACCAATGTATAAATGGAAGAAATGAATTATTTTGCTGTTCGTTCTAGGTGTTTGGTAATGAGTGTGCAAAGAGCACAGTCTCAATAATTCTCATTTTTCCATTGAACTGCTCCAACAGGAACACATATCAACCAGGTGCTGCCATTTGAACAACCCAACAACACTGTTACGTTATTTGGATCCTCTTCACAATGACTGATTCTAAACTGTGTATATTTACAGTAAATACTTTACTTTTTCGCATTATTTGACGTCTTTTCCCCTAAATGGTGCTGACAATCTCTGGATTCATATTTGGCTCAGGTCAATGAATCACCCACTTCTAGGATTGATGGATGTTTTCCAGATCAGTTCTTCTCAATGTTTCAGAGTGTTTACATGTGTCACCTGTACCAATATCTGTCCTTACCTCAGTGAGGTGTGCCCTTGTGAGGACACAAGCCTATAACTGAGGAACAGATATAACGGATTTTCAGAATAGATAGATCAGAACGAGTGCAGTAATTAATAAGCTCAGTCACTTTCTAATGATGAAATAATCTGTTCAATTGTCTCAATTATGAAATAATCCTGGATAAAATAATTGCACCCGCTCCAGTGTATCGATTCCATTTTTTAATGTAATACAGAGAATGCACTCTGAGCAGTAATCTCAATTTTGCATAACCTATGTCAGTCAGTCACAGAGCATCGATTTCTTTTCAATCTCATTGCTCTCGAAATGAACCCAATTCTTTGTATGAGTTGTTGAGAGTCTTGATTTGACGTGTGACTGATTTCACCTGTTCCCCTGAACCCCGAAGCCCTTGACCCGAATCAGATCTTTATTTTACATGAAATAATTTAAGAACTTATGGTTCCAGTCGCAATGCATCTGCTGTTGTTTAGCTGTATTGACATTATTGAGCCATTTTTAAAAATAATTTTAAAAATCATTAATCATCCATAATAAATTCAAATTTCTTTTAACGTTTCAAGTACACTTGACTCTTCTTGAGAGCAAAAGAGACTTCGAAATGTGATGAGTTTTATACCGTAAGAGAGGATGGGGCAGGTGGAGTGGGGTTAGGTGGCAGCCAAGGAGAGATTGACAAAGATGTGATGGGCACAAGACAAAGGGAATGTTAATGGTAACGGTAAAGACTAAAGGAGGTGCTGATAGTGGCATAAAGGTAAGATAGCAGAAGGTGTTAAAAGTAGAACAAGGAGCAGTGCTCTGTGAAAGCACAAATTAGAAACAGGAGACAGACGGCCCTGTGTGGGAGGGGATGTGTGGGGAGGAGGTATTAAAAAATGCGAAAAATCAATACAATTAAAAAACCAAAAAAAGTAATTGACTAAATAAATAAAAGTTGGATTAAAATATGGTGTCAGGATAGGGGAGAGAGTTCATGGTCTGAAGTTGTTGAACTCAATATTCAGTCCAGAAGGCTGTAAAATGCCTAGTCGGAAGATGAGGTGCTGTTCCTTCAGTTTGCGTTGACCTTCACTGGAACAATGCAGCAGGCCAAGGACGGGCATGTGGGCAAGAGAGCAGGGCGGTGAGTTGAAATGGCAAGCGACAGGGAGGTCTGGGTAATGCTTGCGGACAGACCGAAGGTGTTCTGCAAAGTGGTCACCCAGTCTGCTTTTGGTCTCTAAGATGTAGAAGAGACCGCATTGGGAGCAACGAATGCAGTAGATCAAATTGAAGGAGGTGCAAGTGAAATGCTGCTTCACCAGAAAGGAGTGTTTTGGATCTTGGACGGTGAGGAGAGGGGAGGTAAAGGGGCTGATGTTGCACCTTCTGCGATTGCATGGGAAGGTGCCGTGGGAGGGGGTGGGGAGTTGGGGGTGATGGAGGAGTAGACCAAGGTGTTAAGAAGCGAGTTGTCTCTCTGGAAGGCTGACGGGGTCAGTGGTGAGGGAGAGATGTGTTGGTGGTGACATCATGCTGGATTTGATGGCAATGGTAAAGGATGATCTTTTGAAAGCGGAAGCTGGTGGGGTGAAAAGTGAGGACAAGGGGGACTCTATCATGGTTCCGGGAGAGAGAGGAAGGTCTGAGAGCAGAAGTGCTGGAGGAACTCAACCTGAGCTATCTAAAATCATGGCCGATTTCTGATTCTGCACGGGATCCAGTCATGGATGGGAACAAATCCAAGGGAATATCTGAATCTGGGAATGGGTCGGACATTGCGGAACAAGTTAGATCAAATCCTATGGCGTGGTCTTAACCTGGTGAGGTTCCGAGCGTAGTGAAGGTCTGGATCTGGGGAGTATCTGAACCCGGGGGTGGTCAGCCTAGGGGATGGTCCAAACCCAACCTCATTACAGCCTTGGTTCAAACATGGCCAAAACAGCTGACTTCCCGAGGTGAGGTGAGTGTGACTGCCCTTGACATCAAGGCAGCAGTTCACCGAATGTGGCATCAAGGAGCCCTAGCAAAATTGGGGTCTATGGGAATCAGGGGGGAAACTCTCCGCTGGTTGGAGTCATACTGAGCACATAGGAAGATGGTTGTGGTTGTTGGAGGTCAGTCATCTCAGCTCCAGGACATCACTGCAGGAGTTCCTCAGGGTAGTGTCCTCGGCCCAACCATCTTCAGCTGCTTCATCAATGACCTTCCTTCCATCATAAGGTCAGAAGTGGGGATGTTCGCTGATGATTGCACAATGTTCAGCACCATTCGCAACTCCTCAGATACTGAAGCAGTCCATGTCCAAATGCAGCAAGACCTGGACAATATCCAGGCTTGGGCTGACAAGTGGCAATTATCCTGGTGTGGGAGTGAACCTGAGAAGTATCTATACCCGGTGAGTGGCTGAAGCCTGGGAGGATCCAAACCCGGGGAGAGTCTGAACCCAGGGTGATTCTGAAGCTGGAGAGGGTCCAAACCTGGGGAGGGTCCGAATCCAGGGAGCGCCAGAGCCTGGTGAGGGTCCTAATCTGGTGTTGGTTCGAGTCTGTGGAGTGTCCGAACCTGGGGATAGCAGCCCAATCCCATAGAGGCTCCAATCACGGGAACGTTCCGATCCGGCGTGGGTCTGAAGCTGGGCTGTGGTCGAATCCTTGGAGAGGTCCCAATCCCTGCGAAGCTCCATAATTGGGACATGGGGCGGGGTTGTGGGTAGGTGCTATGGTTCTGAACACCAATCCCAGATGGCTCTGGATGGGTTGGAGGGTCCGATGAGGAAACACAGAGATTCAGAGTTAATCCCGAAAAGCAACCTCAGTAAAATATTTACATTGGCATCAGGTCACGGCTGTGATTTTAAATTTCAAACTCTGATAATCCATTCCCCCACCCCCACACTCTCTTCCCTCCCCCATACACACACACACACACACGCGCGCAGGCACGCAGAGATACACAGACACACAAACACATACAAAGGCACACACACACACACAGACTCACAGACATACACAGACACAGAATCACACAAACAAAAACACACTCAAAGACGTACACACAGGATTGCACAGACCCACATACAAACACACACGCAGACTTACACACATACACACACACAGACACATACCGAGACACTAACACGCACATATACACACAAACACACACAGACAGACACACACACAGACCACCCATATTACACGTTATGTGACGCTAAATTCCTGCCCTTAACATCTGGGTCTGATGCAAAGTATGGTGGATCACTAATTTCCTGTCTCCTTTACCTTCTCTCTCTTGCAGTTAATTTACTGGCAATTCTGATACATTCCCGGGGAAAGTGTGGTCTCTCCAATTGCACCACTCGCTACCTGGTGGCCATGGCAACGGCGGATCTACTGGTCATCGTCACTGAGGTCATTCTGAGGCAGATCTATTATTATTATTTCCCACTGTCGTTCCTGGACAACACCCCTGTGTGTAGTGTTCACACTGTCCTGCTTCATGCAGCCATAGTCTGTTCTGTCTGGTTCACCGTCACTTTCTCCAATGACCGATTTGTGGCCATTTGTTGCCAGAAACTGAAAAGAAAATATTGCAATGAGAAAACTGCGGCTGTGGTTCTAGCAACAACGGGCATTCTTCTCTGCTTAAAAAACATTCCACACTACTTTACACATGAACCTGGAGAGATAATCGACAATGTACCCTGGTTCTGTGATACAAAGCCAAGCTATTTTACTGACCCCAGATGGGTGGGATTTCACTGGTTTGGTACGGTTTTAACCCCACTGCTCCCGTTCGCTTTAATCCTGTCGCTCAACGCTCTGACAGTCAGACACATTTTAGTGGCCAGTCGGGTACGTGAGGGACTGAGGGGTCAGAGCCAGGGAGAGAATCGCAGTGACCCAGAGATGGAGAGCAGGAGGAGGTCTGCGATTTTACTCTTCACCATCTCCGGCAGCTTCATTCTCCTGTGGTCGCTGTATGTTATAGATTTCTTATATTACACCATCGCAGGAAGAGATCCCAGTGATTACTCCGAGTCTGAATATAAATTTCGGCGAGCCGGATTTGTGCTGAATAATCTCAGTTGTTGCACAAACACATTTATTTGTGGGGTGACTCAGTCCAAGTTCAGAGAGCAGGTCAAGAATTTGGTGAAATATCCACTTAAACCCATTATTCAATTAATGAAGAAACAGAACAACTGAGAACAGACAAGGGGCGCCTCCCAGCGTTTCCAGCCCATGAGTGGAATGTTTATCCACAAACACCCAATCAGCTAAGGCCAGCCTGAGACGGACAGCCGCCCCATCCAATCAGGGGATTTACCACTCTTCCGGACTGTGAGACCTCCAATCAGAGCGTTCGGTATATGACTGACAGCTGATGAAACCAATGGAAAGTGCCTAAATTGCGACCTATTATCTACCCAGTCAACAGCACCAGAAAACCCTGGACAAAAGGACGAAGGCAGCATTGAGCTCCGGACCCATATCTGCTTTTGCCTTCTCTCTGAACAGAAACATTGAAGACATTAATGATTCAGGGGGGCAAGAAATTGATGCTCGGATAATGAAACGTATGAAAACTGTCAGGGGCGGGAGTTTTTCCTGAAGTACTTGCCTGGTGGCTAATAGCGCCTTGACCCTGAGGCACTAGCGCACACACCAAGGTGACCACGATGACCTCGCAAGTATGTGACACCTAGAGACCTGCGTGGGATGTTCAGGTTTAATTGAGGTTGAGTGACCCAACCTCATTCTCTGATGTGGCATCTCCATGGCCAATTGGTCAATAGAGAAAGAGTGGATTCCCTTTGATCTGTCAGGAGTGTCAAATCCTGTGAACACGTGACAGGGCTTCATTGATGGAATTCCATATGTGATGCCGCTGTCTCTCCCTCACTGTTGACTGTATTCCCAAATTCTACATTCCGATGTGTTACTCTGGAGGAGCAGCGACGGTGATGTGAAGCCACTGAGTTCTGGGCTGCCCTTTGACAGCGCTAATGAAGCCAGAGGGTTTCAGTGCCTTTCATCACAAGGAGGCTTTCCTCTTGATGCATGGGGAAGCCGCCGCAAAGGCGCAATGGGGATAGGTCGCTGTCTAAGACCTTTCTGTCCACAGTGCACCGAGGGGCTGGGAACTGTTGAGAGCCCCTCGGGCTGCACAGCTCACAATGAATGTCTGCAAATGATTGTAATATTCATTTATTGTATTGATGCACCTCATGTTACACGGTGGAAAAGTTGAACCTGGTTGTAATTTTGTGAGGGTGATTTTGAAAAGGTTTGGAAAGTTCTTCCAGATATTTTGTGAATAAAGTATATATTTGCAAAAAATAAAAGCTTTCCTCCTTTCTTTCTAAGGAGACTCCTGCTCACTGCTGGATCAACCAAACGTGAGAGGGCATACTCCTCCAGCGCCTACAACTCACCCTATCTCTGTAACCCCCTCCAGCCGCTACAACCCTCCCTATCCCTGTAACCTCCTCCAGCCCCTACAACCCTCCCTATCTCTGTAACATCCTCCAGCCACTACAATCCTCCCTATATCTGTAACCTCCTCCAGCCCCTATAACCCTCCCTATCTCCGTAACCTCCTCCAGCCCCTACAACCCTCCCTATCTCTGTAACCTCCTCCAGCCCCTACATCCTCCCTATCTCGGTAACCCTCCTCCAGCCCCGTACAACCCTCCCTATCTATGGATCCTCCTCCGGCCACCTGCCGCCCTCCGAGATATCCTCGCTCCTCCAATTCTGTCCTCTTGAACATCCCGCATCATAACCGCTCGCACATTGGCGGGCTGTGCCTCCAGTCGCCTGGGCCCTTCAGCTCTGGGAACCCCACCCCCAAATCTCTCCGCCTCTCTCTCCCTCACTTCCCTGCTTTGGGACCCTCCTTTAACCTACCTCTTTAAACCGAGGTTTCCTGTTGAAACCTGAGGCACTGGACAGGTTTCAACAAGAAACAGACACACTTTATGGCAGAGGAGTTGTCATTTGTTACATTCTTGAGCTGTGTCCCTCGACCAGAAGCCCCGCCCTTGGATACCCGCGCTTGGAGCTCATTGGTCACCAACTGCATCACGTGACCCCTGATAGACAGGAGGTAGAGGTTAAAAACAAAAAGCTAAAAGCTACTGCTGATGCTGGAAATCCAAAACAAAAACAGAATTACCTGGAAAAACTCAGCAGGTCTGGCAGCATCGGCGGAGAAGAAATCAATTAACGTTTCGAGCCTTCATGGCCCTTCGGCCGAAGGGCCATGAAGGCTCGAAACGTTAACTGATTTCTTCTCCGCCGATGTTGCCAGACCTGCTGAGTTTTTCCAGATAATGCTGTTTTTGTTTAGGAGGTAGAGGTTGTACCTTCAGATGCAACAGGTCTGGTCACTGGAGCTCATATCTCCTCATGGGGCTCCCTGGTTTAATTTGTTTTATAATGTTCCTTTGCAGCGCCCTGTGACTTTTCCTGATGTTTAGGGTGATATGTAAATTGGAAGTTGTTGTTGCTATGAAACTCTTTGGGTCATTCTGGCGCGCTGAAGGACTCTGTGCCCAGGGGGAGTTCTGTCTTTCTCGTTGGCAGCTCAGGGTTGGGACATTCTGCCCGCCCTCAGTGGTGATGGGTGGTGGGGTGTGGGGGAGAAGATGTCACCTCCCAAAGGCAACAGAAGAGCTGAACTTGGAAGAAAATTCAGCCACGTCTTATTTCTCGCCGGGGGGAGATTGGGACAACATTTCGGCCAAGCCCCTGGAGGAAGAGGTGGGAGGAACACGTTGTTTGAGGTAATTTTGGGATGAGTCCGGGGGCGCTTGGAGAGGGGAGAATCTCCCAGTTCCCGTGGTTCTGCGGGAAGAGTACACGCCTGCGATAAACGCCGAGCCCATCGTGCGCCTGGGCGAATGACGGGACTCAAAGATACGGAGACATCACCAAATACAACGCTGAGCTTGACCTCAAGAGCTTTCAATATCCCCGAACCATCTCTCCACTGACACTGAGAGGTTATTCCAGAGAATCCTTGGTTTTTCGGAGGATGGATGAATCCAACGGGCCAAAGAGACGTGATTCGGGATACTCACTTCCATGTCCCTCCATAGGGGAAAGGGCCGGGAAGTTTGTAAATAAGATATTCCTTGTGCCAATTACAACTTACAGTGTGGCCGTCTGCAAATACTCATTCAATGAAAGGCAAGAGGGAGCCTTACTCCTTCATGACGAGAACTGTGGGGTCAGGCGGGTGTTGCATCTTAACCCTCCACTCGAGAGGTAATGAAGGAGTTGAGGTGGGGCTGGGCAGGGGTGAGTTTGGTTATTTGACAGTTCACCACCAGAAATTTCCCTAGCGGGGCCTGTTTTCTGATCACCATGGAGACCACGGTCACTCTGGGTAGATCAGGATTATGTCTCTACAAGTGATGCTGCATGAAAAATTCACCCACCAGCCCCTCTCAAGCTCCCCAACCCTCAGACACCATCCCATCTATCGTACACGCCCCTGACCCCGTCCCCACACTCCCACCTCCCCTTCACAAACCACCAGCTCTCCTGTTCCTAAACATCAAAACACTGCATTCATCAAAATCGCCTAACCATCCCCTTTGCAAACCGACATAGAAAGCTTGAAGGGGTGAATGGCCTCCCCCTGTCCCTGTGTACCAGGCTGGTGTTTCGGGGTGTGGTGGGTAAATGGCCTCCTCCTCTTTGTGTATAACAGGCTGGTGAAAGGGATGTATGGCCCCCTCCTGCTCCTGTGAAAAATACTCAAGGGTCTTTATCCCCTCCCATTGACGTGTAACAGGCTCCAACAGAGGCCAGACCAGGTAAGGATGGCAGATTTCCTTTGCTAAATGACACCTGGTCCTCCTGGTGATGACAGGTGGACAGTAGAGGGGCAGTTGTCAGAGAAGAACAATGATTAACATTGACGAATCTGACTGTGGTTACTCGGGACTAAAACAGCAAGTATTTCCGGGAGTTGGACAATTCCGGCCACGTGACCAGTTGTATGTAAACTGTGCTCCATCTACCATGACCAGGTGAATGTACACTGTGCCCCATCAACAGTGAACAGGTGTATGTACACTGGGCACATTCTACCGTGACCAGGTGTATGTACACTGTGCTCCATCTACCATGACCAGGTGTATGTACACTGTGCTCCATCTACCGTAACCAGGTGTATGTACACTGTGCTCCAGCTACCGTGACCAGGTGTCTGTACACTGTGCGCCATCTACCATGACCAGGTGTATGAACACTGTGACCCATCTACCGTGACCAGGTGTATATACACTGTGCCCCATCTACCGTGACCAGGTGTATGTACACTGTGCTCCATCTACCGTGACCAGGCGTATGTACACTGTCCACCATCTACCGTAACCAGGTGTATGTACACTGTGCTTCATCTACAGCGAACAGATGTATGTACACTGTGCTCCATCTACCGTGATCAGGTGTCTGTACACTGTGCGCCATCTACCATGACCAGGTGTATGTACACTGTGCACCATCTACCGTGACCAGGTGTATATACACTGTGCCCCATCTACCGTGATCAGTTGTATGTACACTGTGCTCCATCTACCGTGACCAGGCGTATGTACACTGTCCACCATCTACCGTAACCAGGTGTATGTACACTGTGCTCCACCCACCGTGACAAGGTGTATGTACACGGTGCTCCATCTACCGTGACCAGGTGTATGTATACTGTGCACCATCTACCGTGACCAGGTGTATGTACACTATGCCCCATCTACCGTGACCAGGTGTATGCACACAGTGCCCAATCTACCGTGACCAGGTGTATGTAGACTTTGCTTCATCTACCGTGACCAGGTGTGTGTACAGTGTGCACCATCTAGCATGACCAGGTGCATGTACACTGTGCCCCTTCTACCATGACCAGGTGCATGTAAACAGTGCCCCTTCTACCGTGGCCAGGTGTATGTACACTGTGCTCCATCTACCATGACCAGGTGTATGTACACTGTGTTACACCCACTGTGAGCAGATGTATGTAAACTGTGACCCATCTAGCGTGACCAGGTGTACGTACACTCTGCTCCATCTACCGTGACCAAGTGTATGTACACTTTGCCCCATCTAGCGAGACCAGGTGTATGTACACTCTGCTCCATCTACCGTGACCAGGTGTATGTACACAGTGCCACATCTACCGTGACCAGGTGTGTGTACACTGTGCACCATCTACCGTGACCAGGTGTATGTACACTGTGCACCATCTACCATGACCAGCTGCATGTACACTGTGCCCCTTCTACCGTGACCAGTCGCATGTACACTGTGCTCCACCTACTGTGACCAGGTGTATGTACACTAAGCTCCATCTACCGTGTCCAGGTGTATGTACACTTTGCTCTATCTACCATGACCAGGTGTATGTACACTGTGCTCCATCTACCGTGGCCAGGTGTATGTACACTGTGCCCCATCTACCATGACCAGTTGTATGTACACTGTGACCCATCTACCGTGACCAGGTGTGTGTATACTGTGCTCCATCTACCGTGGCCAGGTGTATGTACACTGTGCCCCATCTACCATGACCAGTTGTATGTACACTGTGACCCATCTACCGTGACCAGGTGTGTGTATACTGTGCTCCATCTACCGTGGCCAGGTGTATGTACACTGTGCTCCATCTACCGTGGCCAGGTGTATGTACACTGTGCCCCATCTACCATGACCAGTTGTATGTACACTGTGACCCATCTACCGTGTTCAGGTGTGTGTATACTGTGCTCCATCTACCGTGACCAGGTGTATGTACACTGTGCTCCATCTACCGTGGCCAGGTGTATGTACACTGTGCCCCATCAACCATGACCAGGTGTATGTACACTGTGCCCCATCTACCGTGACCAGGTGAATGTACACAGTGTTCCATCTACTGTAACCAGGTGTATGTACACTGTGCCCCATCTATCGTGACCAGGTGTATGTAAACTGTGCCCCATCTACCGTGACCAGGTTTATGTACACTGTGCCCCATCTACCATGAGCAGTCGTGTGTACACTGTGCTGCATCTACCGTTTCCAGTTGAATGTCCACTTTTCTCTATCCACCATGACCTGGTGAATGTCCACTGTGCCCCATCTACCGTGACCAGGTATATGTACACTGTGCTCCATCTACCGTGAGCAGGTTTATGTACACTGTGCAACATCTACCGTGAGCAGGTGTATGTACACTGTGCTCCATCTACCGTGACCAGGTTTATGTACACTGTGCCCCATCTACCGTGAGCAGGTGTGTGTACACTGTGCTCCATCTACCGTGTCCAGGTGTATGTCCACTTTGATCTATCTACCATGACCAGGTGTATGTCCACTGTGCCCCATCTACCATGACCAGGTGTATGTACACTGTGCTCAATCTACTGTGCCCTGGTGTATGTACACTGTGCTACATCTACCGTGACCAGGTGTATGTACACTGTGCCCCATCAACCGTGACCAGGTGTATGTACACTTTGCTCCATCTTCTGTGAACAGGTTAATGTACACTGTGCTCCATCTACTGTGACCAAGTGTATGTACACTGTGCTCCATGTACTGTGACCAGGTTTATGTACACTGTGCTCCATCTACCGTGACCAGGTGTATGTACACTGTGCTCCATCTACCGTGACCAGGTTTATGTACACTGTGCCCCATCTACCGTGAGCAGGTGTGTGTACACTGTGCTCCATCTACCGTGTCCAGGTGTATGTCCACTTTGATCTATCTACCATGACCAGGTGTATGTCCACTGTGCCCCATCTACCATGACCAGGTGTATGTACACTGTGCTCAATCTACTGTGCCCTGGTGTATGTACACTGTGCTACATCTACCGTGACCAGGTGTATGTACACTGTGCCCCATCAACCGTGACCAGGTGTATGTACACTTTGCTCCATCTTCTTTGAACAGGTTAATATACACTGTGCTCCATCTACTGTGACCAAGTGTATGTACACTGTGCTCCATGTACTGTGACCAGGTTTATGTACACTGTGCTCCATCTACCGTGACCAGGTGTATGTACACTGTGCTCCATCTACCGTGACCAAGTGTATCTACACTGTGCCCCATTTACCGTGATCAGGTGTATGTGCTCTGTGCTCCATCTACCGTGACCAGGTGTATGTACGTTGCCCTCTGGCTACTACACAGATACTGACTCACACACACACACACACACACACACACACACACATGCTTGGTTTTAACTGAATTGCAGACAGTCCGTCTGGAACTTTTGATTTATCAAAAGGGAAGCTGGTTTCGAAATGCTAAATACGTAAACATGGCTGCAGTTTTGGAATGTGAGCTTTAAGAAACATTACATTTTTAGATTAACCAGAGTAGTTTGAATTTCAAAGAATTGGTAAGTTGTTACACTTATCCAAAACAAGTTTAGCCAAACAGCGTGATTATTTTTTCCAAAGGTTACTGATAAAATGAGTACTATGGAAGTTGTGTATTATGGGAAATGTTAAGTTGCAAAGGCATATTGGAACAATGGAATTTACATTAAAAAGGGAGAAACATGTATAAAGGAGGTGACATTATGTGTAAGGAGGAAGGAATTCTAAGATCTGACACAAGTGTGAGTATTCTCCAGCCTCTGTGCATTAAGTTGCTGTCTACAGGAACCGAAGTTAAGGAATCTCACTGGAAATATCCGTGTCCAGGGTATTATGTGATGTGCCTGGGTCTGTTGAAATCTATTTCGTTTTACTGCTGGTATAACTGGGAGCTAGGTTAATTAGATTTAAGATTTATTATCGTAGTGTTTTGTTGGACAATGTATGTGCTTAAAATATTTTCTGCCATTAATAAATGGTTAATTTATTTTTGTAAAAAACCTCTAAGTCTGGGTGGCCTCATTAATACTGAATTCAAGGCTTGCATCTCGAAATAAACATACAAATTGCAAAGCAGTTGCGGCAGCTGTTTGAAGTTTCTCTCTAGGATTTGAACAGATCGCTATTTTCCATCGGTTGCGCCATAACACATACACACACACACACACGCACGGAGAAACACAGACACACACACATATAAACATGCACACAGACACAGGCATGCACACAAACACACACACGCACGCACAGAGAAACACAGACACACATATAAACATGCACACAGACACAGGCATGCCCACACACATACACACACAACCCTGATCCTCAGCAATCTCCCATTGCCCCTCGGGCCTTCTCCACCATCCAATAGGATCATAGCTGATCTGATTGCAATCTCCCCGCTAACTGCAACAAACCTCCGCCACCTTGTTTATCCAGACTCTTTATAACTCCACCTTCAATCAGTCAAAGCCCCTGCTTCCACCCCGCTTAGAGCAAGGGACTTCCAAAGACTCACTCACCTCTGAGAGAAAGAAAAATCTACTAATTTCTGTTTTAAATGAGCGACCCCCTTATTTTTAAACAGTGACCCCCCTCGTTACAGAATCTCCCACAAGAGGAAACGTCCTCTCCACATCCCCCCCTATCAAGGAACCCTCAGGATGTTTCATGTTTCAATCAGATCAATATTCAAAACGTCATAATGACACACAATCACTATTCACCAGTGTATAAGCTGGTATTTAATTACTAAATGTGAATTGATAACCAATGCAGAGGAATAAAGTTGCAGTTCTATGCTTTATTGGACATAATAATTGATCCACAGGGTCTACACTTAGATCTTCCTTGTTAAAGTGAGCTTGGCAGCCAACACTCCGAGGAGTAAAGTGACTGCGAATTGTGAATTGGACATTATGATCACTACACGGAATATAAACTTGCAGCTCAATGTTATAGGGGGCTTGAAAACACCACGTGGGGTGCAAACTGCAGGCAGTTCTGACTTGGAGCTTATATGCCAGTAACATTGGAAGCGCTGTGGACTGTGAGGAGGACTGTCCCCAATTTCAAAAGGACATCGGGCAAGTTGGTGCAATGTGCGGTCAGTGGGCGGGTGAAGTACAACGCATAGACATGTGAAGTGAATCAATTTGGTATAATCGTATAAAATATAGGGTGCGACTGTGAAGGGGGTGCAGGAGCAGAAGGACCTGGGGGTACATGTGCCAGAGTCATTGAAGGTGGCAGGGCAGGTTGAGAGTGCGCTCAGTGAAGCTTACCTGGGTTTCATTTATATATATGTGTGGAGTACTAGAGCAAGATATTTATGGTGAACTTGGAAAGACAGTAGCTCTTTTCCGATCTTTATTCTTTCATTGGATGTGGGCATTGCTGGCTAGGCCTGCAGTTATTTCCCATTCCTATTTGCCCCTTGAGAAGGTGGGTGGTGAGCTGTCTTCTTGAACCGCTGCAGTCCCTGTGGTGTAGGTACACCCACAGCGCTGTTAGGGAGGGAGTTCCAGGATTGTGACCCAGCGACAGTGAAGGAACTGCTGATATATTCCCAAGTCGGGATGGTGAGTGGCTCGTAGGGGTACTTCCAGGTGTTGGTGTTCCCCATGTGTCTACTGTCCTTGTCCTTCTACGGACATATTGAAGTTTAAAGTAAGCAATGTGCTTTTTAAAAAAAGACCTACAAGCAAAAGTTGTCCGAGACTGTAAAGTACCCAATGGCTGCGAAATTCCTATGTGGATTCCACTTGGCCAACTATCCAGAGAATGGAATGTCACACCGAAAATTCGTCAAGGCCGACATCAGACAGAGGCACTTCAAAGGAAGAGAAGCAAAGCAAATTAAAAAAAAACAGATCACTCTCTCAACATGAACCATCTCCTGTTGAGTTTTCTCAAAGGCTGTGGAATGGATCTGAGTTAAAGCAAAGCTGCTTCTGGGCAAATGACATGTTTGTACTATTTTTTTCCCTTCCACGAATACACAATAACAGGGGTTAAAAAGCCAACCGCAACCCTGGTCGCTGTGTGCTAGTTTTGATGTTCCTGGCCTGGTGTGGGAGGATGTGCTGTGAAGGTCACAGCTGAAGAACATCAACCAGACATCCCTGCACTTGTGGGTAAAGAAGTCCCTTCTCTCTGATCGCAGGGACCAAGTCACAATCAGCAAAGCTACAGCGGAAATGGGGAGCAGGACAACCCCTTCCAGCCAACCTGCAGGACTGAGAATCCCCAAACCCACTGCATAACTGGCAAAGACAACTCTACCGGAATCACCCAACTTAACGGCCGCAACGCTTCACCTCACGGACAAGACAAAGACTCATTCGTATATTTTAATTAACTTTTACTTTTGGACTGAAGACTCATTTCTAATCCATGTGTTTGTTGGTGTGTGTGTTGCATTTATATTATTTTTGCTCTTCTTATACTAATTAATATGCTCACTCATTCTTTAAAACAATAGAGCCTGGATAAATTGGCTCCTTTGAAAACATAAATACATTTGAACTGGGAAAGGTACCAAGAGGGAAGGGGACCTTCTTAAGGAGCAACCGAGAGGGTTGATTAAGGAATGGGAGCCAGTTAGTCCCTCCACACCCGGGAACAGAACAACTTGGGGTCCCTCCTCTGGGGTTATAAGAAATTGGGGCAACCTCGCCTGTGGACTGGTCGTAACAGCTTTAAGAATTCTGTGATTCTGCTATTTTATTTGGTGCTGGCTCTTCCCTGGGTCCCTCTTCTCTCACCCTCTGAACATCAGGGAAATATAGTTGCCCGACCCTAATTCCACAGCGTGTCTCTGCTTTAAGAGGCGTTGCTCCCGGCTCCTGTCAGGAACGGGCGACATTACGTCCTAACTCTGGGCGGTGACCCTGCGGGAATTCCACTCTAGGGCTGCAATCACGATTGGTTCACAAGCCTCAAGGGCACCCTCGGATTGGCTTGCGGGACTGTCAATCAAAATGTGTCTTTGGTGGGGAAGGGGGGGTGTGTGAGCCGACGAGATTGCGCTGTGATTGGTCTGAAAATGAAGCCTTATTTGCATTGCTCCGGGTCGGGGGGTGGGGGTGTTTGTGCAAGGGCTAGGACGGCCCTCTGATTGGTTGACAAAACAAAAACAGAATTACCGGTAAAAACTCAGCAGTTCTGGCAGCATCGGCGGAGAAGAAATTTGTTGACGTTTCGAGTCCTCATGACCCTTCAACAGAACTGAGCAATATTAGGAGAGGGGTGAAATATAAGCTGGTTTAAGGTGGGGGGGTGGGGGGAGAGAAGTTGGGGGGGTGGTGGTTGTTGGCACAAGCAAGCAGTGATAGGAGGAGATAATCAAATGATGTCACAGAGAAAGGAACAAAGAATGTGTTAAAGGTGGTGATATTGTCTAAGAGAATGTGCTAATTAAGAATGGATAGCAGGACACGCAAGGTACAGCTCTAGTGGGGGTGGGGTGGAAAGACTGATAGGGCATTACAGGTATAGATTTAAAAATAATGGAATTAGGTGGGAAAAGAAAAATCTATATAAATTATTGGAAAAAACAAAAGGGAGGGGGAAGAAATGGAAAGGGGGTGGGGATGGAGGAGGGAGTTCAAGATCTAATGTTGTTGAACTCAATGTTCAGTCCGGAAGGCTGTAAAGTGCCTAGTCGGAAGATGAGGTGCTGTTCCTCCAGTTTGCTTTGGATTAAAATGAAACTGAGGGCACGCGCAGCTTTGAAAAAGGGTGCGGCGGTGCTGCTGGAGGGAGAGGTCGAGCGTGTTCATACGGCGGCGCATGGCACTGAGTGTGGATCTCAGAATGCGACGGGAACAGCAGTCCGAGAAACGTTTTATGTCCCGGATATACCTGTAATCCTGGGCGGGTTCGAAACAAGAGGGATGGGATTTCAGTTGAAATCCACGTGGGGTGAGTCGGAGACGGAGACAGTCAATGAGAAAGGAAATATGGCTGTGAAAGCGGGTTTTAGTAAACACCTTGTCAAACACCAGGAGAGAAATGGAAAGCAATGAAGGTGAACAAGGCAGAAGACAGATACGAAAATCCTGTTGGAGAGCTGAGCAGCACTTCTACAAGGTAGGCATTTCTTGAAGAGAGGTGGCAGTAAATTAAACACAGAGATAAAAACATCTTAATGGATGAACCAGCTGTCATTCAGGCACCGGTCATCTCCAATTGGACAGGGTGGGAGCAGCTTCCACTTTCTATTGGTCGGGCCAGCTCTCAGTCGCACCTCACCACCCACCCTCTGATTGGCCTGTAGGCCGCGCGTGTTGCAGGGATCGGATTGGCCAGCGCGATTGGTTGGGGCCAATTGGCACGCCCGGAAGGATCTCGTTGATTGCCTGAGGCGGCTGTCACGTAGCGGGTACAGCCTTCTCATTGGTGGAAGCAGATGTCGGTCACAGCCCCAGCTGTCTGTTTGCCTGAGGCGGCTGCCAATCGCTGGCCGGAGCGCCCTGATTGGCTGATCCGGCTGCCAATCGCCGGCCGGGGCTCACTGATTGCCTGAGGCGGCTGCCAATCGCCGGCTGGAGATCCCTGATTGTCTGAAGGCGGCTGCCAATCCGCGGCTGGAGCTCCCTGATTGGCTGAAGGCAGAATCGGAGGAGGGGGGAGGTTTAGGTCCAGCCCTGCAGACGTCAGTTCCTCCCCCATGGTTCACTGACTCTGCCCTGTAACTATTGGGAGTTTGTGGATAAATATTCCATTCATGGGATGGAAGCCCTGGGAGCCGCTCCTGGGCTGTTCTCAGATGTTTTCCTTCTTCATTAATTGAACAATGGGTTTAAGTGGATATTTCACCAAATTCTTCACTTGTTCTCTGAACTTGGACTGAGTGACCCCTTAAATAAATGTGTTTGTGCAGCAACTGCGATTACTCAGCACAAATCCGACTTCCCCAAATATATATTCGGGATCGGTGTAATCACTGGGATCTGTTCCTGTGAAGGTGTAATATAAGAAATCTATAACTAACAATGACTACAGGAGAATGAAGCTGTCGGAGATGGTGAAGAGTAAAATCACAGACATCCTCCTGCTCTCCATCTCTGGGTCACGGCGATTCTCTCCCTGGCTCTGACCCCTCAGTCCCTGACGTACCCGACTGGCCACTAAAACGTGTCTGATGGTCAGAGCGTTGATCAACAGGACTAAACCGAAAGGGAGCAGTGGGGTTAAAACCGCATCAAACCAGTCAAATCCCACCCATCCGGGATCAGTGTAATACCTTGACTTTGTAGAACAGAACCAGGGTACATTGTCGATTATCTCTCCAGGTTCCTGTGTGAAGTAGTGTGGGGTGTTTTATAAACAGAGCAGAACGCCGGTTGTTGCTAGAACCACAGCCTCATTTTTCTCAGTGCAATATGTTGTTTTCAGCTACTGCCAACAAATGGCCACAAATCGGTCAAAGGAGAACGTGACGGTGAACCAGACAGAACAGTCTGTGGCTGCATGAAGCAGGACCATGACAACACTACACACAGGGGTGATGTTCAGGAAACACCGTGGGAAATAGTAATAACTGAGTCTCCACAGTATGACCTCAGTGATAATGGGCAGTAGATCCGCCGTTGCCATGGCCACCAGGTAGCGAGTGGTGCAAGCGGAGAGGCCACACTTTCCCTGGGTCAGCATCACAATCGCCAGGAAATTAACTGTAAGAGGGAGAAGTGAAAAGAGTTTGGAAATGAAATGATCAAACATACCCTGTGTCTGACACGGACACTAGGGGATGGATTGAAGCACCAAAAGTGGTCGGTTGGGAAGTGTGAGAGGCTGATATTTGAAAATATAAACCCTCATCCCGCAACAACCCATCACCATCCTGCACAATTCCAAGTTTAACAAATTCAGACCAGGAACCGTTAATAATTATTATTTCAGACATACTGAACAGACTCAGGCTTTTCGTCCTGACCAGCTCATTTCAGTGTTTTTGATCCACTGGAGTACCCACCCATATTTCATCACGTAAATCTGACAAAATAACCCTCTATTCCTTTCCCCGTCACATCTTTGTCACGCTTCCCTTAAACGAATTTCAACTATTCACATCAAACACTCTGTGTGGTAGCCACTTGCACATTCTCACCGGTCCTGAGTGAAGCAGATCCCTCTGAACCACCTATCGGCTTCCCAGGTAACTATCTCTTATGGATGACCTCCGGTTATGCCCCTTCGCACAAGAAGAAATATTCTCTCTGTACCCACTCTATCAAAATCGTTCATCATTTTACATTTCTAATTACCTCACCCCTCAGACTTCTTATCCCAAGAGAAAAAGGCACAGCCTGTCAATCCGCTCCTAATATTTATACCCACGCATATCTTATATGATCCATGTAAATCATCTGTCAACCCTCTCCGGTGCCTGTATATCTTTTTTAGATATAATATCCGACCAGAACTGTATCCACTGCTCAAAATGTAGTTTAACCAAAGTTCGATACAGGTTTAGCTTATCTGCTCAACTATTCAATTCTTTCCCTCCGAAATAAATTCTTGTGCATGGTCCTGCTAATCTGCCACACAACATTTAGTGATTCGTTTATTTGGATTGCGAGATCCCTTTCTAACTCTCCCACAATTAGCTGTGCACATCTCAAGTAATAAGTGACCTCAATGTTTTCCCCACCAAAATGTACCACTTCATATTTATCTGTGTCGAACTTAATTTGTCAAGTGATCCCCTCCGGTTAGTGACCTACACTCAGTACAATTCTACACTGATAGATACTCCCGCTAATACACAGTGACTGGGGTCAGGTATTTCATTCCGATAGTGACCCATCGTCACTACAATTCTACATTGATAGCTACTCCCCGTAATACACGGTGACTGGTGTCAACCGGACCCTCACTGATTACCGTTCTACACGGGTAGAAACTCCCAATAATAGTACTGATCTGCACACTGGAAAAAAAAAACAGAGTTTGAAAACAGCATTCAGAAATCGAATTGTAGACCCCCTCTGTCTCTGTCCCTCTCCCTCTCTCTCTCTCACACACACACTCTGCCCTCACCCTCTCTCTCTCGCTCACACACACACACTCTGTCTCCGTCGCTCTCAGGGATGTGACTGCCCTCATTAATTGTATGTCTGCATTCAAAGTGTAGAATGTGTCAGTGAGGGTCACAGATCTACACGATCTAAATTTTTGCCCTGCAATTGAACATTTCAGATGAGGTCTCTAAAGGAATAGGTTAAACGTGTGTATAAAAAAAGAGCTGCTGGTAAATCTCAGTTGGGATGAAGCAGCAATTTCCCATTTGGCAGGCTGATAGTGCTGGGACTCTACACGGAGCTGTGCAAAGACCAAAGCGATTAACATTATACATCAGAGACTCAGATGAAGGGTCCGAATGTAATGTATCCAGCATTATCAGCTTCCGGCCTTTAGGCTAAGATCAAGTGTAGTGGTGAAGCGATGGCTGTAACCAGTCCAGCCCCATACCATGGGGGACCTAACACCGTCCGGGTGAGGGTGAAGGACAGTGAAGGAGGGGAACCCATGGATCAGACCTTCTTCATCAAGCGGGTCCTGTTGAAGGGCGTGTGGATTTGAAGCGTAGGAGATCTACTCCCTGCAGGACCCTGGATATTTCGAGGTGACTTTCAAGCGAGTGGCAGCTGGCGTCCAGTTCCTGAAGGTGTTCGAGGAGAAGAGAGACCAGCCGGAGATGAAGATCCTGACGGCGCAGGACGCTCTTTGCTCTGCCGTTGCAATGGGACCGGGTGGTGACGGTGCATCTCTACAACTCCCACCTCCCTGTCACCGACGTGTTCACCTTCCTCACCGGGTACGTCAACAAAGTTGGGAGCTGCACCGAGGTTAGAGACGCCTTGGGATTTGGACATGCCAACGCCAGGTTAAGGTCACGCTCAAGACCGACGGTAAGGGAGCCATCTTCCACCCTCCTTCCAGCTTCGTTATCGGGGGAAGCCATGGCTACCATGTCTACGCTGGGCAGCCCCAAACTTTGTCGCTCATGCGTTTAGTCTGGTCATGTGGCGGCCAACTGCAGTGTCGTCCTCTCTCTCCTGTCCTGTTTGTGTGTTGCATAGAACCCTTTGCTGAGTCCATCAGGAAGGATCCGGGCATAAGAGGAGTGACGATCCCAGGCAGTGGAGGCACTCAGGTCAATGCTTCCCTGTACATGGACGATGTCACCGTCTTCTGCTCGGATCCGCTGTCGGTGCGCAGACTGATCCACATCTGCGACCAGTTCGTACTGGCCTCGGGAGCCAAGGTAAATCGTGGGAAGAGCGAGGCCATGTTCTTTGGGAACTGGGCTGACCGATCCTTTGTCCCCTTCACCGTCAGGGCTGACGGCCTGAAGGTGCTGGGGATATGGTTCGGAGGGACCGGGGCATGCGTTAGAAACTGGAAGGAGCGAGTGCCTATGGTGAAAAGGAAACTGGGCATGTGGGAGCGACGCTCCCTCTCCATTGCGGGTAAGAACCTAGTCATCAGGTGTGAGGCACGCTCGCTGTTGCTGTCCGTGGCGCAGGTCTGGCCCATACTAGACTCCTGCGCGATGGCAATAACCTGAGCCATCTTTTGCTTTATCTAGAGGTCGAAAATGGATCGTGTCCGCAGGGACGTGATGTACAAGCCTCTAGATAATGGGGGAAAAAACATGCCCAACATCGCCCTCATACTGATGGCCACCTTTGTGTGTGGCTGCATCAAGCGATGCGTAGTCCCTTGGTACGCAAACACCAAGTGTCACTACGTGCTCAGGTTCTACCTGTCCCCGGGTTTGTGAAGGATGGGTCTGGCCACGCTGCCGCGGAACGCTCCAAGTAGTTGGACCGTGCCGGACCACCTGTCCCTCGTGGGAAAATTTATGCAGAGCAACACCTGTAATCACAAGTCCATCAGGCAGTGGTCGACACGTACCCTCTTAGAGGCCCTGCGGGAAAAGGAGAGGGTGGATCATGTGATATGGTACCCAGAGCAGACTGTCAAAGTCATTTGTCAGAATGCCTCAGGCCAGAACTTACCAACAAGCAACAAGATGTAGCTTGGCTGTTGATGAGAAAGGCCCTCCCTGTCAGATCCTTCCAACACACCAGGAGTCTCACCCCCTCTGCACGTTGCCCTCGAGGTGGCTGTGGTGGGGACGAGACCGTTGTTCACCTCCTTGTGGATTGTGCCTTTGCAGAGAAGGTCTGGAGAGAGATGCAGTGGTTTCTGTCGCGGTTCAACTCAAGCAGTTCTGTGACACAGGACTCTGTGCTCTATGGGCTGTTCCCAGGGAAAAACATCGAGACAAACATCAACTGCAGCTGGAGGATCACTGACTCGGTGAAAGACGCTCTTTAGTCTGCCCGAAACTTCTTGGTCTTCCAGCGCAAAGAGTTGTCCCCGAGCGAGTGTTGCGGACTGGCACATTCCAAGGTCCAGGGCTACGTGCTGAGGGATGCACTAAAGCTTGGGGCAGCCGCTGCAAAGGCGCAATGGAGAAAGGTCGCTACCTAAGACCTTTCAGCTACAGTGCATCGAGGGGCTGGGACCTGTTAAGCGCCCATCGGGCTGTACAGCTACAATGAATATATGCATTGAATACTAATTGTATTCTAAATGTATTGAAGCACCCCAGAGTGCAACATGATGTATGTTGATAACTCCAATCCCATTGTCTGATTGTCTGCATTGACCAGAATGAAATGATTGTAATATTCATTGATTGTATTGATGCACCTTGTGATCCATGTGTAAAAGTTGAGTCTGGTTGTACTTTTGTGAGGGTGATTTATAAATGGTTTGGAATGTTCTTCCAGATATTTCATGAATAAAGTATATTTTTCGAGAAAATTTTTTTTCAGGATTATCAGCTTCCCAGCGTTATGGGCTGACTGTGAGCTGTGAGGAGGACACACAAAGGCATATGGAGACGTGAATTCAGTGGGTAAATACGGGGGAGATGGAATAGAATAACGAGCATTGGGACGTTATTCACTTTGGTGTGAAGAATGGAATAAAATCAGGTTACTGGAATTCAGAGGGAATTGTGTATCCTCATACACAAAGCACAGAAAGTTAACTTGCCAATGCAGCCAGCAATTAGGAAGGCTAATGATCTGTTGGCCTTTGTAACACGGAGTATGAAACACGATTAGGAAAATCTCACTTTTATTGTCAACGACTCTGGTGTGATCAGACCTGGAATACTGGGCACGGTATATTGAATGTTGACCTTAATCGAAAACTGTTTCATGCTAATGAGTATCCATGTCATGTAAATGTATTACATGTAGAAACCCGCCACAGGCCGGTGTAAATATCCATATTCCACAAAGACGCCACTGTCTTCATCGCTGCATTCCAACACGCCGTCCACAAATCCAAATTTATCATCCCGCCTAAAGACTCACCCTACACCACACTATTCCCGCTCCTGTGGACTCCATAAAATACCACCCACACAGACACTGGCAGATACACACACAAAGGCTCAGACACACACACACACACGCACACACACATGTACACACACACAAACACACACACACACACACACACACGCACACACAGAAAATAAAGAGTATCTGCCCGGTAACAGTTGAGGGCAGTTTACTTACCCTGGAGGATAAACAGGCAGCTCACAGAGCGTGTTGATCTCAGTCGCTTGTGATAACAGCATCCTGCTCTCCAGCTGAAGTGTTTGGAAACTTTTCCCCCCATTTTCCTCATCCTTCCTCTGGCCCATCTTCCACCTGAAGAATGCAGCTGCCCAATGGGAACGGCCACCTCACCAGCACCTCGTCAGGACCTCTCACCAGGACCCCTCACCAGGGCCCCACACCAGGACCCCTCACCAGGACTCCTCACCCGAACCCCACACCAGGACCCCTCACCAGGACACGACCCGGCCCCCTGTGCCTGAGAGCTTGTCAATATACACTTTACCTGGGTGCTGGTAGCTTACCCCGTGTCCGTCATCTATCTAACTAACTATTCTGGCCATCAGATACAGGACAGTTTTTGTTTTTAGTCGTTAATGGGATGTGGGCATCGCTGGCTAGGCCCAGCATTTATTATCCATCCCTAATTGACCTTGTTCTGAGCGCAGTTAAGAGTGAACCAAGCTGCTGGTGGAATTTAAATTCAGTTAATAAAATCTGGGCAATCCACTCAGATGGGCGATGCCCACATCACATGACAGAATAAATGTTTTTTTAAAAATACTGTGAAGAAAGAGACCGTCAATGGGGTAAGAATGGATCAGGGCTGAATAAATTGGAGTCAAAGGTTGGAGGGAGAAACTGCAGCAGAACAATGGGCTACATTCGAAGAAGGGGTAATTCCGACAAAGTCAATAGGTATTCCCTGGAAAGGGAGGGAAAATTTCCAGAGCTCCCTGTCTGTCAACGGAGGTAGAAATAAAGCTAAAACAGAAAAGCTGTGCTTATGGTCAGTGGTCAGTGAGAAAATACAATCGAAACCAGACTGAGGGAAGTGAGATTGGAAATTGCAGAGACACTGGCCACAAATGTTCAGCTTTTCTTAGACTCAGGGGTGGTGCCAGAAGGCTGGAGAATTTCAAACTTCACATTCTTGTTCAAAAAAGGGTGTAAAGATAATCCCGGCTAATGGCGGCCAGTCAGATGGACATGGGTGTCGGGGAAACTTCTAGAAAAATGATTCTGAAGAAAGGAAATTGACACATGGACAAATTGGTATTAATTAAGGAAAACCAGCATGGATGTTTAAAAGAAAAATTGTGTTTAACCAGCTTGCGGACTGTCTTGAAGAAGTAACAGGGCAGGGTGATGAAGGCAATGCTGTAGATGTGGTGTACACGGGCTTCCAAAAGACATCTGATAAAACACTGCACAAAAGACTTGTGAGCAAAGTTATAGCTCATGGCAAAAAAAAGGGTCAGGAGGAACACAGAACCACGTGACAGGAAACAGCGAGGAGTGGTTAATGGATTTCTCTTTACCGCGCGAGATGACGAATTGTAGTGAAGTTCCTCAGGTGTGAGTGTTGGAAACTCCTGCTTTTCCTGATAATCATTAATAACCCAGACCTTGGTGTACAGGGCACAATTTCAAAATTTGCGGATGATCCACAACTTTGAATCATTGTGAACTGTGAGGAGGATGGTGTAAAATCTCAAAATGCCAGAGACAAGTTAGTGAAATGGGTGGCCAGAGGAAGGTCAATGCAGAGAAAGGTGAAGTGATTCATTTTGGTATGAAAAGCACGGAGAGACAAAGTAATGTAAATGGGGACAACTCTGAAGGTGGTGCAGCAGCAGAGTGACCTGTGTGTATATGTGCTTCATTCATTGAAGGGGGCAGGGCAGGTTGAGAGTGTGGTTAATAAAGTATACACTATCCTCAGCCTTATTAATAAGGGCATAGAGTACAAGAGCAAGGAGGTTATGTTGAACATGTATCAGACACTAGTTCAGCCTCAGCTGGAGATATACATCCAGTGCTGTGCACCACACAGTTAGGGTGTGAAGGCATTCGGGAGACTGCAGAAAAGATTCATAGAATAGTTCCAGGAGTGAGAAAGTTATGAAGGTAGATTGGAGTAGCTTGGACTTTTTTTCAGAGAGGAAAGAGGAGACTCTCTCAGACTCTCTCTCGCAGTCTCTCTACTTCCTCCTCGCCCAGTCTCTCTCTCTCTGCCCCAGTCCCTCTCTCACTCCTTCTCTCCTTGTCTCCCTCTCACTTTCTCTCAGTCTCCGTTTCTCTCAGGCTCTCTTTCCCAGTCTCTCTCTCCCTTTCTCTCCCAGGGTTGCGCTCTTTCACTCCCAGCCTCTCTCTCTCTTTCTCTCTCTCTCTTTCTCTCCCAGTCTCTCTCTCTCTTTCTCTCTCTCTCTTTCTCTCCTGTTCTCTCTCTCCCTTTCTCTCTATCTCTCTCTCTCTCCCCAGTATCTCTTTCTTTCTCGCCCGGTCTCTCTGTCTATTTCTCTCCCTGTCTCTCTCCCTCTCTTTCTGTCAGTCTGTCTCACTCCCTGTCCCAGTCTCTCTCTCTCTTTTTCTCACAGTCTCACTCTCTCCTTCTCTCTTTCTCTCTCTCCCAGTCTCTTTCCCTCTCTCTTTCTCTTCCAGTCTCTGTTTCTCTCCCAGTCACGCTCTCTATCTCTCCCAGTCTCTCTCTTCCTCCTTCTCTCAGTCTCTCCCTTTCTTTTTCTCCGTCTCTCTCTCCCTTTCTCTCTCTCAGTCTCTATCCCTCTCACTTTCTCTTCCAGTCTCTCGCTCTTATTCACTCCCAGTCTCTCTCTCTCTTTCTCTCTCCCACAGTCTTTCTCTTTCTCTCTCTTTCTCTCTCTCCCAGGCCCTCTCTCTGGTCCTCTCCCAGTCTCCTTCTCTTTCTCTCTCCTATTCTCTCTCTCTTTCTCTCTCTTTTTTCTCTCCTTGGCTCTATCTTTCTCGCCCAGTATCATTCTCTATCTTCCACACCCAGTCTCTCTCTCTCTTCCCCTCTTTCTCTCCCAGTCTTCACTCTCCCTATCTCTTTCTCTCTCTCTCTCTCTCCCAGCATCTCTTTCTCTCCCTTTGTCTTTGTATCTCTTTCTCTCGCTTTCTCTACCAGTCTCTCTCTCTCACTTTCTCTCCCTGTCACTCTGTCTTTCTCTCCCAGTCTCTGTTTTTCTCTTCCAGTATCTCTCTCTCTTACACTCCCAGTGATTCTCTCTCTTTCTCTTTCTCTCTCTCTCTCTCTCTCTCCCAGTCTCTCTCTTTCTTTCCAAGTCTCTCTCTCCCTCTCTCCTTCCCTTTCTTTCTCTCCCAATCTCTTTCTTTTACTCTCTCTCCTTTTCTCTCTCTCCCTTTCTCTCTCTCTCTCTTTCTCTTCCAGTCTCTCTCTCTCACTCTCTCGTTTTCTCCCAACGTCTTTCTATCGCCATCTCCCAAATCTCCCTCCCTCTCTTGCTGACCCACTCTCTCTCTCGTTCTCACCCTGTCTCTCTTTCTCTCCCAGTATCTCGCTCTCCCTTTCTCTCTCTCCAAGCCTCTCCCTCTCTTTTTCTCTCTCTTTCCCAGTCTCTATCCCTCTCTCTTTCTCTCCCAGCCTCTCTCTCTCACTTCTAGTCTCCCTCCCTTAATATCTCCCAGTCTCTCTCTCCCCGTCCCAGTCCCTCACCCTCTTTCTCTCCCAGTATCTTTTTCTTTCTCTCTCTCCTTTTCTCTCCTAGTCTCTCTCTTTCTTTCCCAGTCTCATTCTCCCTCTTTCTCACCCATTCTCTCTCTCTTTCTCTCTTCTCTCCCATTCTTTTCTCCCTCACTTTCTTTATTTCTCTCCCAGTCTTCTCTCTCTCTCTTTCTCTCTCTCTCTCTTTCTCTACCAATCTCTCTCTCTCTCTTTCTCTCTATTTCTCTCTCTCTCTCAGTCTCTATCTTTCTCAATCCCAGTCATTGTTTCTCTTTCTTTTTCTCTGCCAGTCTCTCTCTCTCTTACTCTCCAAATGTCGCTCTCTCTTTCTCTCTCTTTTTCTTTCTCTCCCAGTCTCTCTTTCTCTCCCAGTCTCTCTTTCTCTCCCATTCTCTCTCTCTCTTTCTTTCCCAGTCTCTCTCCTTCTCCCTCTCTCCCAATTACTCTCTTTCTCTCCCAGTCTCTCTCTCTCTCTCTTGGAGTCTCTCTCTCCATTTCTCCCAGATTCTCTATCTCTCTGTCCCAGCCTCTCTCTTCTTCACCCCAATCTCGCTCTGTCTCTCTCTCTTTCTCCAGTCTCTCTCCCAATATCAATGGGGTGAATGGCCTCCTTCAGCAATATAACAATTCTGTGATTTGATTTGCTCCTTTCTCCTCCCTGTGTTCCCGCTTTCCCACCCTCCGAATTTTTGCTGTTCGATGCCTGATTGGTTGCGGTGACTGCCTGTGATTATGCTCAGCACGCTGATTGGTTGAAGTGGCTGTCGGGCAGAGCTTGAGATCGTTGATTTGCTCATTCTTCTGGGAGTCACCGGGTGAAGCTCCCTGATTGGATGCAGCTGCTGTCCGTCTCAGAGTGACATGAAACGATTGGTTGAGGAGTCCATGGGCCAGGCTGTAAGGAGGCAGAGACAGTTTGAGAAAGTTGTATTTGCATTTGTGGGTGTTGGCAATGAGTTTCAAATGTTAAATTTGATTTGCATTTCTGCATCTGTGTGTCATCAGAGGTCAAATGGAGTTTTAGTTCCACTTTAAAAAGGGGCTTGCATTTCTAATGAGGAGTTTTACGACTCCAAAAGTAAAGGTAAAAAAACAAGGGCAGAAGAATTGGACTGTTGCCTAGCAACAGGGGACCAGTGAGGCAGTTCCCTCCCTCAGACACACACACAGAAGAAGAGAAACAGTAGTTTTGTTTTGGAGCTGTGGAGTTCGGTTGTTTTTTTTTTAATTGAAAGCTGATGCCAGGAGAGGCTGGTGCAAAGGGTGCAGATTGCCAGCCCCAAGCTAAAGAAAAGACCCCAAAATTCCAGGGGAGCGGAGCAGGGGAAAGTCACAAGCAGACCTTCTAGGCAAAGGAAGGACAGAAACCTGGGGTAAAAAAAGGTCCTATTAGTGTCCTTAAGAGTGAGGGGCAGGTAGGAAGGCTTCAGGTGTCAGATTTAAACAGACATAAGGTTCGGAAAGCAGTTTTTAAAGTGATAACAGCTTGCAAGAGGCAAGAAAGACCAAAGAGATGGCTAAACTACTGTAACTGTTTGCTATGTGAAACGTGAAGCAGTGGGGTGCTGTGGAGGTGGAGTTGCTAAGAGAGAGAGCGTGTGGAAGACAGCTTGAATGCATGTGGTGACCCAGGGAAGAGGAGCATTGGAAGGAGAGTTCGAATCCCTGGAGGTGATCCATTGCGGAAGGCGTCTGAGAGAAAATATCAGTTTGGGAGAAGATTTGAAGGTGAGGTCTTGGAGAGCGGAGATTGTAAACCTTCATGTGAAGGACGGAGTTCAGCGAGACAGAAGGTTGGCTCATGGTGTAACAAGCAGGAATTGATGAGAGAGCCATAGGATCTGGTTGAGGTGATATCTGTCTCTTGGTTTCAGAGTGCTGGCTTACGTGGACTGTGTATTTACAGTGAATATCAGAGTATAAGGTAACTTTTGTAACTTGTACTATCCTTACAAATCTGTATATATCTGTAAAGGTATAGTTGTGCGTGAAGGAGTATTGTGATACAGTTCATCCTTTATTGTTGAATCAATGTTTTATTTTTTTGTTCAAAGTTCATCAGCTGACTCTGGTGACTCTGTTCAGTCGCCACTCTCCACGTATTTAAACAATCAAATAACAGTTAGGATCTATCAAGCTGGGTTCCTCTCTGGGATCAGGCTTGTCCATTGATAACCTCAGCTGGGAGCGTCAGACCGGCGCACAGGTTCCTGATTGGCTGAGGATGCTGTGCGTGTCCTAAGGGTGTTGATCCCCGATTGGTTGTGGGGGGGCGTCAGTCACCGGTGGAGCTCCATGAGTGGATGGGGCTGCTGTCCATCTCAGGGTGGCAGAAGCTGCTTGGGTGTTTGTGGATAAATATTCCACTCATGGGCTGGAAACGCTGGGAGGCGCCTCTGGTCTGTTCTCAGTTGTTCTGTTTCTTCATTAATTGAACAATGGGTGTAAGTGGATATTTCACCAAATTCTTCACCTGCTCCCTGAAGTTGGACTGAGTCACCCCATAAATAAATGTGTTTGTATAGCAACTTAAGTTCAACAGCATCCATCCGACTTATGCAAATATATATTCAGAATACGTGTAATCACTGGGATCGGTTCCTGTGATGGTGTAACATAAGAACTCTATAACATTGGCTGACCACAGGAGTATGAAGCTGCCAGAGATGGTGAAGAGTAAAATCACAGATTTCCTCCTGCTCTCCATCTCTGGGTCACTGCAATTCTCTCCCTGGCTCTGACCCCTCAGTCCCTTACGTACCCGACTGGCCACTAAAATGTGTCTGACTGTCAGAGCGTTGAGCGACAGGATTAAAGCGAACGGGATCAGTGGGGTTAAAACCGTATCAAACCAGTCAAATCACACCCAACCGGGATCAGTAAAATAGCTTTGCTTTGTATTACAGAACCAGGGTACATTGTCGATGATCTCTCCAGGTTCCTGTGTAAAGTAGCGTGGGGTGTTTTTTAAACAGAGCAGAACGTCGGTTGTTGCTAGAACCACAGCCGCAGTTTTCTCGGTGCAATATTTTGTTTTCAGCTTCCGGCAACAAATGGCCACAAATCGGTCAAAGGAGAAAGTGACGGTGAACCAGACGGAACAGTCTGTGGCTGCACGAAGCAGGACAATGAGTACGCTACACATGGGAGTGATTTTCAGGAACGACATTGGGAAATAATAATAACTGAGCTGCCTCAATACAACCTCAGTGATAATGACCAGTAGATCCGCCGTTGCCATGGCCACCAGGTAGCGAGTGGTGCAATTGGAGAGACCGCACTTTCCCCGGGAAAGTATCAGAATTGCCAGTAAATTGGCTGTAGGAGAGAGAAGGAAAAGAGACTGGGAAATAGTGATGCACAATTGTTCCTGTCAGGCTCAGAAAATAAGGGCAGGAATTTTCCACCAGATAACGTGTGGTATGGGTGGTCAGTGTGCGTGTGTGTGTGTGTGTGTTTGGCTGTATGTGTTTGTCACGGTGGGGTCTGTGGTGTGGGGATGGGGAATGGATTAGCAGGGTTTGAAATTCAAAAGTCATAGCCATAACCTGAACCCGATGTAAATATTTTACCGGGTTTAACTCTGAACCTCTGTGTTTCCTCATGGGACCCTCCACCCCATCCAGAGCCATATTGGATTGGCGGTCGGAACCAGAGCACTTACCATACCCCTTACACAAACCCCCAATTCTGGAGCTTCCCCAGGACTGAGACCTCTCCCAGGATTTGACCACAGCCCAGCTTCAGACCCTCGCTGGATCGGAACATTCTCGCGATTGGAGCCTGGGTGGGGCTTGACTGCCCTCTCCCTTTATTGGTATCGCTGTGTTCAGACTATCCCCGAGTTCTGACCCTCCCAGGTCAGGACCCTCACCAGGTTCAGACCCTCCCAGATTCGTGCCCTCCCAGGTCAGGACCCTCACCAGGTTCGGTCCCTCGCTAGGTTCAGAACCCCCATCAGGTTAGGACCACAGGCCACAAGTCAGGAGTGTGATGGAATACTCCCTACTTGCCTGGATGAGTGCAGCTCCCACAGCACTGAGGATGCTGGACACCATCCAGGACAAGGCGGCCCCGCTTGATCAGCACCACATCCACAAACATTCACTACCTCCACCACTGACGCACAGTAGCAGCAGTGTGTGTACCATCTACAAGATGCACGGCAGCAACTCACCAAGGCTCCTTCCACACCTATGGCCACTACCATCTAGAAGTGCAGGGGCAGCAGACACATGGGAACACCACCACCTGAAACTCACTCACCATCCCGACTTGAAAATATATCGGCCGTTCCTTCTTTGTCGCTGAGTCAAAATCCTAGAACTCCCTCCCTAACAGCGCTGTGGGTGGACCTACAACACACGGGGACTGCAGCGGTTCAAGAAGTCAGCTCAGCACCCACCTTCTCAAGGGGCAATTAGGGATGGACAATAAATGCTGGGCCCAGCCAGCGAAGCCCACATCCCGAGAATGAATAAAAGGAAAACACTCCCCATGTTCGGACCCTCAATAAGAGTGCCCACTCCCTATTTTTTACCCCACTCAGACAACGACCCCTCCCGCACACCCAGCAGTTTTCAAGTGTATTTGCATTCGGACCATCATCCGGTTCGGACATTCCCCAGGTTCTGACTCCCACAGGTTAGGGCACTTGCCAGGTTAGTATCAACACCAGGATTGGGCCCTCCCCGGTTTCACACCATCCACAGATTTGGACACTGTCCAGGTTCCAATCAACCCAGGTTCGGATCCTCCCAGGGCTCAGACCTTCCCCGGTTTTGGACCCTCCCCAGGTACAGAACCTCCCTGTGTCCTGTCTTTCCCAGGTTCAGAATCTCCCGGCTTTGGAACTTCCCCAGGTTCAGATCCTACCAGGGCTCAGACCTTCCACGGGTTCGGACCCTCGCCAGGGTAAGATCCTCCCCAGGTTGAGACCCTCCCCAGTTTCAGACTCTCCGCAGGTTCGGGCCAGCCCCAGACCAGGGCCCTCAGTTGGTGTCAGACAATACTAGGTTTGGAGTCCCCATCTGTTTGTCCAGTCCCCAGATTTGGACACTCCCCAGATTCCAACTCTCCCCAAATTCCGATTCTCCCCAGTTTCCAACTCTCCCCAAATTCCGACTCTCCCCAGGTTCCGACTCACCCCAGGTTCCAACTCTCCACAGGTTCCGACAATCCCCAGGTTCCGACTCACCACAGGTTCCGACTTTCCCAAGGTTCTGACTCTCCCCAGGTTCCGAATCTCCCCAGGTTCCGACTCACCCCAGGTTCCGACCATCCCCGGGTTCAGACTCTCCCCAGGTTCAGACCCTCCCCGAGTTCAGACCCTCCACGGGTTCAGACTCTCCCCAGTTTCAGACTCTCCCCGGGTTCAGACTCCCCCTGGGTTCAGACTCTCCCCGGGTTCAGACTACCCCCGGGTTCAGACCCTCCCCGGGTTCAGACTCTCCCCGGGTTCAGACTCACCCCTCCCCGGGTTCAGATTCTTACTGGTTCAGTCCATTCCAGGGATCAGATTCTCCCCATATTCTGACTCACCCCAGGTTCAGACTCTCCCCGGATTCAGTCTCTCCCCATGTTCAGGTCCTCCGCTGTTTCAGACTCTCCCTGGGTTCCGTTCCTCCCTGGGATCAGACCCTCCCCAGGTACAGACCCTCCCCGGATTCAGATTCTTACTGGTTCAGTCCCTTCCAGGGATCAGATTCTCCCCATGTTCTGACTCTCCCGAGGTTCAGACCCTCCGCTGTTTCAGACTATCCCTGGGTTCCGACTCTCCCCAGGTTCAGACCCTCCTCAGATTCAAACTCTCCCCAGGTTCGCATTCTCTGTGGATTGGCCTCTTCCCGGGTTCAGACTCACCCTGGGTTAAGGCTCTCCCCGGTTTCAGTCTCCCCCTGGGTTCGCCTCTTCCCAGGTTCAGACTCTCTCCAGGTTCGGACACTCCCCAGGTTCAGGCTCTCCCCGGGTTCAGACTATCCCCGGGTTCAGACTCTCCCCGGGTTCAGGCTCTCCCAAGGTTCAGGCCCTCCCAAGGTTCACACCCTCCCTGTTTTCAGAATCCACCCAGGTTCAGACCACCCCCGGATTCAGAGCTCACCAGGTTCAGAGCCTCACCAGGTTCAGACTCTCCAAAAGGTTCAGACACTCCCCAGGTTTGGACCTTCCCCATATTCATCACATTCTATTAACTTTCCTAATTACCTGCTGTACCTGCACACTAACCTTTTGAGGTTCATGCACTAGGACACCCAGATCCCTCTGAATCTCAGAGCTCTGCAATCTCACACCATTTAGATAATAAGATTCTTTTCTATTCTTCCTGCCAAGATGAACAATTTCACATTTGCCCACATTATACTCCATTTGCCAGATCTTTGCCCACTCACTTTCGATGTCGCTTTTTAGCCTCCCTACGTCCTCTTCACAATTTATTTTCCCACCTATCTTTGTGTCATCAGTAAATTTAGCCACCATTCCTTCGGTCCCATCATCCAAGTCATTGATATAAATTGTAAAAAGATGAGGTCCCAGCACTGATTGCTGTGAAACACCACACGTCACATCCTGTCAACAAGAAAAAAGAGCCATTTATGCCTACTCTCTGCTTCCTGATAACCAGCCAATCTTCTATCCACGCCAGTATGTTACCCCCTACACCATGAGCTTTTATTTTCTGCAATAGCCTTTCATGTGGCATTTTATCAAATGCCTTCTGCAAATGTAAGTACAGAACATCCACCGGTTCCCCTTTATCCACAGCACATGTGACTCCTTCAAAGAACTCCAATAAATTGGTGAAACATGATTTCCCTTTTTCAAAACCACATCGACTCTGCCTGATTAACTTGAAGTTTCCTAAGTGCTCGACCATGAATATTTTAAATTATAGCTTCTAACATTTTACTTGTCACAGATGTTAGGCTAACTAGCCTATATTTTCCTGCTTTCTGTCTCCCTCCCTTTTTGAATAAAGGATTTACATTTGCTATTTTCCAGTCTAATGGAATCTATGGCATTTAGCAAAATTAAAACCAGCGCATCAACTATCTCACCAGATGCTTCTTTCCAGACCTTTAGGGTGAAGCCCATTCAGACCTGGGGATTTGTCAGCCCTCAGCTCCTAAAATTAGCTCAACACCACTTCCCTGGTGATTGTAATTTTCCCCAGTTCCTCCTTCCCTTTACAGTTATTTGCAGGTTGTTACTTGTGCACTTTATAGTGAAGACCGAAGCTAAATACCGGTTTAATTCATTCGCCATCTCCCAACTTTCCATTATCAATTCCCCAAACGCACTCCCTATAGGACCAATTCTCACTTTGTTAACTATTTTCCGATTTAAATATCTATAGAAGCTTGCACTATCCATCTCTATATTACTAGCGAGCTTTCTCTCACACACTCATTTTTCACTCTTCATTAATATTTTTTTTATTCTTTGCTGTTCCTTATGTTCTTTCCAATCTTCTGACCTGCCAGCCATCTTTGCGTAATTATATTCTTATTCTTTAAGTGTGATACTGTCTTTAACTTTTGTAGTTAACCACAGAGGGTGGGTCCTCCCCTTGGAACTTGTCTTTCTGATTGGAATGTATCTATTCTGTGCACTCTGAAATGTCCCTTTAAATGTCTGCCACTGAACCTCTCTTGACCTGTCCCTTAACCTTGTTTGTCAGTTCACTTTAGCTAGCTCCACTTTCATGTCCCCATAATTGCCCGTATTGAAGTCTAAAATCCGAATTTTAGACGCACTCGTTTCTCCCTCCAAATGAATGTAAAATCCAGTCATATTCTGATCATTGCATCCTAGGGGTGTCTTCACCGTGAGGTTATTCATTAATCCTACTCAGTCACTCTTTACCAGGTTCAGTATAGCCTGCTCTCCGGTTGGCTCCTAAAGGTGCTCTTCTAAGAAACGACCCCGAAAACATTCCATAAATTCTACAACTACGAGAACTTTGCCCACCTGATTTTTCAACACCAGGTTCAGACCCTCCCTGGTTTCGAAAACTCACCAGAATCGGACCCACACCAGCATCGGACCCTCACCAGCCTCGGACCCTCACCAGGCTCAGACCCTCACCTGGCTCAGACCCTCACCAGGCTCTGACCTTCGCCATGATCAGACCAACACCTGGCTCAGACCCTCACCAGCATCGGACCCTCATCTGGCTCAGACCCTCACATGGCTCAGACCCTCACCAGCATCGGACGCTCACCAGCATAGGACCTTCACCTGGGTCAGACACTTTCCAGGTTCGGGCCGTTGCTGGATTCAGGCCCTCTCATTGTTTAGAGAATCAACAGTTTCCTACCCTACCCAGGTTTGGACCTTCCACAGATTCAGACCCTCCCCGGTTCCATGCACTCCCTGGGTTTGGACCTTCCTAAGTTCAAACCTTCATCAGGAGAGTAACTCTCACCAGGTTCTGATCCTCCCCAGATTCGGGCACTTCCCAGTCTAGAACCTTCTCAGGGATCCGAGCATCGGTAAATGGGACTAAATGCTCTGGGGAATGATGAAGGAGTTTCAGAAGCACTGGTGTGGAAGGCAGCATCGTCAGAACAGATGGAGCGGAGGAGGGGAAACTAGGAGATATTGGAACAGAATCATCCCAGGAAGTGGGGAGGGAGGACGTATCATCCAGGGAGCTGTGAGATTCGGTGAGATTAGAGTAGATATTGGTGGGAAACCCATTCCCTGAAATGGGGGTAGGGAATTCGAGTAAATGAGGGGAAGGGAAGTTCCTGAGATGGACCATGTGAAGAGAAGGAAGTGGAAATTAGGAGCAATATTTTTTGCGTTAGAATCAAAGGAAGAAGATGGCAAAACACAGTCATCAAAGGACCCAGGAACCTCAGAACGACTGGGACAATGACTGGTCCATGCATCCTACATAAAGGCAGCATTGCGAGCTCACATACAGGCTCTCTCCGCGGGACAATTGGAGTGTCTAATATCCCTATGTTTCCACCCAAGGTCCACACACCTACACTTCACCACAGGCTCCCTGTACACAAATCAGAATGATGACCCTGTGAGGGTTCTCATTCCTGGCACAGAACCGATGAAGAGAGAGAGGTGTTCCAGCTGGAATGGAGAATGAACAAAGCTGAACGATCCCATTCCAAATGGGATCCTCGGAATGGCCCAGAAGGAGTTGGTGGCGGGGAACTGGCCGCGAAATGGCCTGGTGATGTCTGTTAGGAAAGATGCCACCCACGGTGTGTTAAAGGAGAGCTCGGGATTCACTGGAACTTGGAGCAGAAGGAACTCGGCTCCAGGAGCACGGCTCCCAGCTCAGGACGGAGGGAGCAACTTGGGTTGTGGGACGGAGAGAGATCTCTGTGGGGTGGAGGGTAGTGGAGGGGATGGAGGGGGGACGAAATAGAGAGACCAACGGTAATGAGTAAATACAACCGAAAAATGACAACATGTTTCAGGCTGGTTTTTGATAAGGTGATAAAGGAGAAGGTAAATCCTCTGGGTTGGATGGAAGGCCTGGATACAGACTGAAATAAAACAGATAGGGAGAGACAGCAGGGACATTATTCAATATACATTAACCATCACTAGAGCATGATTAGAGGACACAACTACAGCTCATGTAATTCATATATTAAAAACAGAACATAGACCAAGTACAAAGAACTATAGACCCGTTCACACAACGTCAGTGTTGGGAAAAATAACGGAGTCGAAAATCGAATAGAAACACATCCAGAAACACACAATATAATGAAGAGTAGTCAGCACAGAGTCCAAAAGCCATGTCATACTTGAGTAAGAAAGATAATTTCTAAATTTGCAGCCAAATCCAAATTGAGAGGTTAGTGACACAGAGCAAGAATAAAATAAAATACCTGAACACATTAATAATAACTAATAGACTTGTCCTGTGGACATTTCAATGGGAAATTCATTTTAACATAGCTAAACATCAGGTGCTGCATTTTGATAGGAACCGTGAGGGTCGCAAATAATCCTTGGGAATGACTTTCCTCAAAGGGGTTGAGAGGTTCAGGGGTTCAGGGGAACAGGTTCACAAATCATTAAATATAGCAACACAGGTTAACAAGAAGATATAAATCCAAACAAAGCAGTGGGGTTTATTTGGAGAGGAATGGAAGTGAGAGGATAAAAACACAAAGAGGATTGGAATACTGTAACAATGCTGTCGGGTCGCTCAAATGTCAGTAACTCGGTGAAGTCTGTTTCTGTTCAAGTAGTTCGATAGAAAACAGGGAAATATCGAGGCGTGTGACGTGATACACCCATTACCAAACACCTTCAATGAACAGCAAAACTCTTGCCTTTTTCAGCCTATTCTATTGCTAAAATACAGAGTCTCCATGGAATGGAGAGATCACTCCACAAATAAAAAGCATGTTTTCAACATCGAACCAACTTACTTCATTCGGGTTAGTGACCCACACTCAGCACAATTCTACACTGGCAGATATCCCCACTAACACATGGGTTGGATCAGTTATTGAACTTTGGAGAGTGACCCACACTCATAATAATTCCACAATGACAGATACTCCGAGTAATACATGCTCATTGTGGTCAGGTTTGACCTTTGGTTAGTGACCAACACTGAGTACAATTCTACACTGACAGATACTCCTCATAATAGATGGTCACTGGGGTCTGGTATTCAGCTCTAGAAGTGACCCAAACCCAGTGTGATTTTACTCTGACTCTCCCTAATCCCTTCCTTCAGGGAATCTGTCTTCACTGAGTTCAGGTTCAACATTACACAATATTCCACTAAAATCAATAACTTGATCATTCAGAAAGTCTCTCAGTTACAGAAGGATGTCTTTTAGCTTTGAAGGGAATGGAGTAAAACTGCAGCGATTTCAAGACATTTGACTTAAGCAAATTATATCACTGATCAAGTGTCTGTATAATGGTGACCACTAGATCAGCAAGTAACATTCTCAGTCACAGAGTAAAACCAGTGACCAGCTCACACACAGATTTACACAACTTCAATGGTTATAGACACTCACCAGGAACTCCAATAATAGCGAGGAAGGTGTAATATATTTTGCTAGCCATTTGAATCGGAAGATGCATTGTCAGTGTGAAGTGATGTGTCCCTTTGTGCTACAGGCAATCTCTGTATTGAACTCTGAGGCGACACATCCCCAAAGCCTTTCATTTATACCCTGTGGGATCACCTCTGTGGATATGGAGATTGGAGCATCCTTCAACTTTGCTTTCAACAATGAAGAAACATATTGTGACATGGAGTTCGGTGATGGAACATGTTTACTTCCGAGATTGAACTGCCGCATCCCAAAGACTGGACAATGTGGAGAACATTGTTTAAATAAAATTAGGGGCTGTATTCTCCCACCAATGACGCTGTCATCTCAAACACCACATCAGCCCCATATCTGGGTCTCATAATGTTTCAGTGACATCCTTCACTTGACTGTGACCCATTCAGTAATTACATTCCAAATGTTCGAGTGTCTCTCTCAGAGCTGTTGCACTGCACTCTGGGATGTAGCTGCCCTCTTTCAATGTGGACATTCAGTTAAGTCATTTACGTGTGAAACTTATGAAGATACATTGCGGAATGTGAATAATAACGTAACTGAACCTAATTCAACAGCATAAATGGTTCCACATCTCAATCTAATACAGAAACACAAACCAATAAAACACTTTAACTGAATAGAACACCTCAGACAGACCGTGCCTCCAACAGATAATAAATACTTCCACTGAAACAGCCACAAGAACTGATAAAGGCACCACATCTACGCAAACCCTACAACTAGTACAGACCCTCCAACTGGTCCATACCCTTCCACTGGTACAGATCATCCAACTGGTACAGACCCTCCAACTGATCCATACCCTTCCACTGGTACAGACCCTCCAACTGGTTCCGACCCTCCAACTGGTCCATACCCTTCCACTGGTACAGACCATCCAACTGGTACAGACCCTCTAACTGATCCATACCCTTCCCCTGGTACAGATCCTCCAACTGGTTCAGACCCTCCAACTTGTACAGACCCTCCAACTGGTACAGACCCTCCAACGGGTACAGATCTTCCAACTGGTACAGACCCTCCAAGTGGTACAGACCCTCCAACTGGTACAGACCCTCCAACTGGTACAGACCCTGCAACTGGTACAGATCTTCCAACTGGTTAAGACCCTCCAACTGATACAGACCCTCCAACTGGTACAGTCCCTCCAACTGGTACAGACCCTGCAACTGGTACAGACCCTCCAACTGGTACAGACCCTCCAACTGGTCCATACCCTCCAACTGTCACAGACCCTCAAACCGGTACAGACCCTCCAACTGTCACAGACCATCCAACTGTGACAGACCCTCCAACTGGAACTGACCCTCTATCTGTGAAGGATCCTTCAACTGGTACAGACCATTCAACTGGTGCAAACCCTACAACTGTGACAGATCCTCCAACTGGTACACACCCTCCAACAAGTACAGACCCTCCAACTTGTACAGGCCATCCAACTTGAACAGACCATCCAACTGTAAAAGAGACTCAAACTGGAACTAGCCCTCCAACTCTGACAGACCCTCCAACTTGTACACACTTTCCAACTTATTCAGACCTTCCAACTGGTACAAGCCTTCCAATGGTGACAGGCCCTCCATTTGTGACAGGCCCTCCATTTGTGACAGGCACTCCAATTGGTATAGACCATCCAGCTGATACAGGTCATCCAACTTGTATAGACCCTCCAACTAGAACAGACCCTCCAACATCTACAGAATCTCCAAATGGTACAGGCCCTCCAACTGGTACCGACCCTCCATTTGTGACAGGCGCTCCAACTGGTACAAGCCATCCAAATTGTACAGGCCTTCCAACTTGTACAGACCCTTCAACTGAGACAGGCCCTCCAAATGGTGTCCTAGCCCCAACCATCTTCAGCTGCTTCATCAATGACCTTCCTTCCATCATAAGGTCAGAAGTGGGGATGTTTGCTGATGATTGCACAATGTTCAGCACCATTTGCGACTCCTCAGATACTGAAGCCAGTCCATGTCCAAATGCAGCAAGACCTGGACAATATACAGGCTTGGGCTGACAAGTGGCAAGTGACATTCACCCCAAGGGCAAGGCAATGACCCTTTTCAACAAGAGAGAATCTAACCATCATCCCTGGACGCTCAATGGCATTACCTTCGTTGAATCCTCCACCATCACCATAGACCAGAAAGAGAATTGGACAAGTTCAGAGTCTAGGAATCCTGCAGATAGTAACTCACCTCCTGACTCCCCAAGCCCGTCCACCATCTACAAGGCACAAGTCAGGAATGTGATGGAATACTCTCCACTTGCCAGGATGACTGCAGCTCCCACAACACTCAAGAAGCTCGATACCATTCAGGATAAAGCAGCCCCGCTCGATTGGCTCTCCATCCACAAACATTCACTCCCTCCACACATCAGCTTGGGGTTGAGGGGCGGGGGGGGTAGGAATGTCGGGCGGATGGGGCCAAATCCTTTCCTTGACCCCGTGTTCGCCGATTTTACCACAGAAAACGACTTTACCTAACGGACAACTCACTGACACAACCAAAAATAAATGAACATAAAAACACATATATCTGCTATTTCTAGTTATCACAGTCTCTTTGTTTGTCTATCTTTCTCCCTGTGTCTGTCTGTGTGTGTGAGAGAGTGTGCGAGTTTGTGTTTGTATGTGTGCGTATGAGAGAATGTGTGTGTGTGTGTGTAAGTGTGTGTGTGTGTGAGTTTGATTTTGTGCATGTGTGTGTGTGTGTGTTTCTGTGTGCGTCAGTGTTTGTGTATTTAAGTGTGTGTGCGTCTGTGTTTGTTTGTGTGTGAGGGAAGGACTTAGTGGGTATGTGTGTGTGTATGTGTGTGTGTGTGAGTTTGAGTTTGTGCATTTGAGTTTGTGTGTGTGTGTTTCTGTGTGCGTCAGTGTTTGTGTATTTAGGTGTGTGTGGGCGTGTGTTTGTTTGTGTGTGAGGGAAGGACTTAATGGGTACGTGTGTGTGTATGTGTGTGTGTGAGTTTGAGTTTGTGCATGTGTGTGTGTGTGTGAGTGTTTGTTTGTGTGTGAGGGATGGACTTAATGGGTATGTGTGTATGTGTGTGTGTGAGAGAGTTTGAGTTTGTGCATGTGTGTGTATGTGTGTGTGTTTCTTTGTGCGTCAGTGTTTGTGTATTTAGGTGTGTGTGCGCGTGTGTTTGTTTGTGTGTGAGGGAAGGACTTAATGGGTATGTATTTGTGTGTGTGTGTGTGAGTTTGAGTTTGTGCATGTGTGTGTGTGAGTATGTGTTTCTGTGTGCGTCAGTGTTTGTGTATTTGGGTGTGTGTGCACGTGTGTTCGTTTGTGTGTGAGTGAAGGACTTAATGGTTATGTGTATGCGTGTGTATGAGCGTGCGTGTGTATGTGTGTGCGTGCCAGTATATTTTTGCCTGTATTTGTGTGTGTGTGTGTTTGTGTGGATGTGTGTGTGCCCTGTCTGTGAGTGTGTGTGTATGTGTGTGAGTGAGTGTGTGTGTGTGTGTGTGTATGTCCCTTTGTGTGTGTATCTGCCACTGTCTGTATGGGTGGTACTTTATGGAGTCCACAGGAGCGGGAAAAGTGTGGTGAGGGTGAATCTTTAGGCGGGATGATAAATTTGGATTTGCGGACGGCGTGTTGGAATGCAGCGATGAAGACAGTGGCGTCTTTGTGCAATATGGATATTTACACCGGCCTGTGGCGGGTTTCTACATGTAATATATTTACATGACATGGATACTCATTAGCATGAAACAGTTTTCAATTAAGGTCCACATTCAATATACAGTGCCCAGTATTCCAGGTCTGATTACACCAGAGTCATTGACAATAAAAGTGAGATTTTCCTAATCGTGTTTCCTACTCCGTGTTACAAAGGCCAACAGACCATTAACCTTCCTAATTGCTGGCTGCATCGGCAAGTTAACTTTCTGTGCTTTGTATACGAGGATGCACAATTCCCTCTGAACTCCAGTATCCTGATTTTATTCCATTCTTCACACCAAAGTGAATAACCTCCATATGCTCGATGTTATATTCCATCTCCCCCTTATTTATCCACTGAATTCACGACTCCATATGCCTTTGTGTGTCCTCCTCACAGCTCACCGTCAGCCCATAACGCTGGAAAGCTGATAATCCTGGATACGTTACATTCGAACCCTTCATCTGAGTTTCTGATGTATATTGTAAATCGCTTTGGTTTTTGCAATGATCCTTGTAGATTCCCAGTACTATGAGCCTGTCAGATGGAAAATAGCCGCTTTATTCCAACTGATATTTACCAGCAACTCTTTTTTACACAAGTTTTACCTATTTCTTTAAAGCTCTAATCTGAAAAGTTCAATTGTATGACAAAAATTTAGATTGTAATCCTCACTGACACATTATACACTTTGAAAGCAGAACTACAATTAATGACGGCAGTCACATCCTTGAGAGAGAGAGAGATAGAGAGAGAGAGAGAGAGAGGGACAGAGAGAGTCGACAATTCGATTAATTAAAGACCCACAGAAATTTTTGCTGTTTTCAGACTTTTTTTTTTAGTTGAACAGATCAATTCTCGGTGAATAAAAAAAACATTTTTTTTTTGTTAGCTAACAGATATGATCAGAATTGACCAATAGAGTCTCTGTGCTACACACATGCTCACACAACAGGGAATTAACTCACTTTCCTGGTCTGCCTGTTCAAGGTTAAATAAAGGTGCAACTTCAAGTTCCCCGAGGCACTCTCACAGGGAATAAATTAAAGGCTTTGGGAATGTATCGCCTCACAGTTTAATACAGAGGGATTGCCGGCTACACGAAGGAACACATCGCTTCACAGAGAATATGCTTGAAACATTTAACAGTTTCAAGAAAATATTTTACCTGATCCTGGCAATCATGGGTGTACCGGGTAAGTGGGTGTGTGCATTGAATGTCTGTGAAGCTGCATGTGAGCTGGTCTGTGATTTTATTCTGATACTCATAATGTTACATGTTAACCTAGTGGTGGAGTTATCTACCACCATCAGTGGAAGCATTTTCCACAGTCAAATAACTGGGACAATTTCCCCGATCAGTGGAAGCATTTTCCACAGTCAAATAACTGGGACAATCTCGACCCATTCATTCTATTGCATGAACTGCAAATCAACATCTGCTTATAACTCACACATTGAAATATCACTTTATATTCTCCAGTGGAATATCAGATTTTCTCGAATTAGGCATCAGTGCAGGCTACACAAAGAAAGACTGCATAGTTGGGAGTGTCTGCCAGGCTAGAATGGTGCTCAGTGTGGGTCCCTAACCGGAGGGGAATACGTGACACCAATCACCATGTATGACTGGGAGTATCTGTCAATGTTCAGTTGTACTGGCTGTGGGTCAGGAACCAGAGGGGAATACCTGATTCCGGTCACTGTGTATTATTGGGACTATCTGTCAATGTAAAATTGTACTGAGTGTGGGTCACTAACCAGAGGGCAATTCCTGACCCCAGTCACTGTGGGTTACTGGGAGTATCTGTCAGTGTAGAGTTGTACTGAGTATGGGCCACTAACCAGACGTGAATACCTGATCCCAGTCAATGTGTATTACTGGGATTATCTGTCAGTGTCGAATTTTGCTGATTGTGGGTCACTAAATGGAGTGGCATACCTGACCCCAGTGACCGTGTACATTTGGGAGCATCTGTCAATGTAAATTTGTCCTGAATTTGGGTCAATAAAGGAATGAAACAAACTGGTTTTATTTTGAAATTATTGTTCAACTGACTAATCTCTCCATTCCATGTAGCTGTCTCCCTTTTTTTTAAATCGATATAATCGATTTGAAATGTGTAGATTATTGCTGATGTTTGTTTCTAAGTGTGTGCAGTTAAAGATTGAACTGCTCCAACTGAAACAGATATTTACTGACGGGTAAACGCAAGAGCAACACAGACTAATGAATAAGGTCAGAAAATGTGGAGCCAGGGGACAGGTGGCCGAATGGATTGCTAGCTGTGTTCAGGACAGGAAGCAGACAGTGGGAGTAAAGGGTCGTTATTCAGTGTGTCAGAAGGTGGAAGTGGTTTTCCACAAGGTTCAACGGGAAGATCACTGCTCTTCACAACGCATTAATGACTTGGAGTTTGGAATCAAAAGCTGAATTTCTACACGTGTAGATGACACCAGGTTGAGACACTGTATGGGCAACACTGAGGAGCAATGCAACAAATCACATGCCATTTATAAACTTGCAGCCTGGGAAAATAATTGGCAAATGATGTTCAATACAGATAAATATGAAGTAGTTCATTGTGGTGGGTCGAATACTGAGGTCACTTTCTCCTTGGTATGTGCAAGTCTCGTTGTTGGAGAGTAAGAAAGGGATCTCGGAATACATATAGATGAATTACTAAAGGTTGTGCGGCACAGTAGCAGGACCATGAACAGCAAACAAAAGTCCAGACTTTATTTCTGGAGGGGAAGAATTGAAAAGTTGAGCAGTTATGCTAAACCTGTATTGAACCTTGGTTAAACCACATTCTGAGCACTGGATACAGTTCTGGTCCGATATTATATTTTAAAAATGATATACAGGAACCGGAGAGAGTGGAGAGATGATTCACATGGATCATACCAGATATGCATGGGTATAAATATCAGGAGTGGATTGATAGGCTGTGCCTTTTTCATTTGAGAAAACAATGCTGGGGGAAGAGCTCATTAGAAATGTAAGAAGACGAAAGGTTTTGATCCAGGGGGTACAGATAGAATATTTCTTCTTGTTGGGAGGGGCATACCCGGAGGCCATCGACATGAGATAGTTACCAGGAAAGCCGATAGGGCGTTCAGAGGGAACTGCTTCACCCAAAGAACTGTGAGAAAGTGCAAATCGCTACCACACAGAGTGTTTGATGTGAATAGTTTAGATTCATTTAAGGGAAGCACGACAAGGATGTGAAGGAGAAAGGAACAGAGCGTTACGATGACAGATGTAACTGTAGAAATATGGGTGGGTATCCCAGTGGATCATCAACACTGACATGAGCTGGTTGTGTGAAATGGCCTGTGACTGTTCTGTATATCTGAAGAAATCATATTGAAAGCTTCCTTTTCTGAATTTGTTAAACTCGGAATTGTGCAGGATGGTTATGGGATGGTGTGGGATGAGGAATTTTATTTTCAGATATCAGCCTCTCACACTTTCCCAACTGACCACTTTCGGTTCTTCAATGCTGTACTTAATGTCCCTGTCAGACACAGCGAATGTTGGATCAGTTCATTTCCAGTCTCTTTACCCTTCTCTCTCTTACAGTTAATTTACTGGCGATTGTCAAGCTGTCCCGGGGAAAGTGTGGTCTCTCCACTTGTAACACTCGCCACCTGGTGGCGATGGAAACAGCGGATCTTCTGCTCATTATCACTGACGTCACACTGTGGATTGTCATTAAATATTATTTCCCATGGTGTTTCATGGACCTCACCCCTGTGTGTAGTGTCCTCACTTTCCTGCTTCGTGCAGCCAAAGACTGTTCTGTCTGGTTCACCGTCACTTTCTCCTTTGACCTATTTGAGGCCATTTGTTGCCAGAAGCTGAACACCAAATATTTCCGGAGAAAACTGCGGCTCTGTTTCTAGCAAGAACCGGCGTTCTGCTCTGTTTAAAAAACAACCCACATTACTTTACACAGGAAGCTTGAGAGATAATCGACAATATACCGTGGTCCTGTTCTACAAAGTCAAGCTATTTTACTGACACTGGATGGGTGGGATTTGACTGGTTCGATACGGTTTTAACCCCACTGCTCCCTTTCGGTTTAATCCTGTTGATCAACGCTCTGACAGTCAGACACATTTTAGTGGCCAGTCGGGTACGTAAGGGACTGAGGGGTCAGAGCCAGGGAGAGAATCGCAGTGACCAAGAGATGGAGAGCAGGAGGAAGTCTCTGATTTTACTCTTCACCATCTCCGGCAGCTTCATTCTCCTGTGGTCGGTATATGTTATAGATTTCTTATATTACATCTTTACAGGAACGGATCCCAAAGATTAAACTGATCCCGAATATATATTTGGGGAAATCGGGTATATGCTGAATAATCTCAGTTTCTGCACAAACACATTTATTTATGGGGTGACTCAGTCCAAGTTTAGAGAACAGGTCAAGAATTTGGTGAAATATCCACTTACACCCATTGTTCAATTAATGAAGAAACAAAACAACTGAGAAAAGACCAGGGGCGGCTCGCAGCGTTTCCAGCCCATGAATAGAATATTTATCCACAAACTCCCAATAGTTACTCAACAAAGAGCAGTGCACCATGGGGTGAGAAGTGACAGATAGAGTGTACGAGCACACGGCATAAGAGAGGGAGTAGGCCATTCAGCCCCTCGACATTGCCCTGACATTCAATAAGATCATTGCTCATATGCTTGTGTTTCGAGTTCCACGTTCCCATCTAACCCCGATAACCTTTGATTCCTTTGTCTAACAAGAATCTATCTAACTCCGCCGTAAAAATATTCCATGACCCTCCTCCACCGCCTCCTGAGGAAGAGAATTCCAAAGCAGCTCAACCTCTAGTTCAGATTTTTTCAGTTCCTTTGTTAGTTCAAGTTTAAGCCTCTTCATTTCTAGCTTAAATCTCACTACCTCCACACACATACAGACACAGACACACACACACGCGCACATACACAAACACAGTCACATATACACACACACACACACACGCACACAGTCACATACATACACACACACACAGACACACAGACACATAAACACATGCACACACAGACACATACAGACACACATATACACACCCAGACACGAACACACACACACACAGACACACACACACACCCAGGCACACGTAGACACAGTCTCAAACACCAGGTGTATGTACACTGCACTCCATCTACCGCGGCCAGTTGTATGTACACTGTGCTCCATCTACTGTGACCAGTTCTATATTCACTGTGCCCCATCTACCGTGACCACGTGTATGTACTCTGTGCTCCATCTACCTTGACCAGGTGTATGTAGACTGTGCTCCATCTACCGTGACCAGGTGTATGTACACTGTGCCCTATCTACTGTGACCAGGTGTATGCACACTGTGCTCCATCTACTGTGACCAGGCATATGTACACTGTGCTACATCTACTGTGACCAGGTGTATGCACACTGTGCCCCATCAACCGTGACCAGGTGTATGTACACTGCGCTCCATCTACCGTGACCAGGTGTATGTACACTGCGCTCCATCTACCGTGACCAGGTGTATGCACACTGCGCTCCATCTACCGTGACCAGGTGTATGCACACTGTGCTCCATCTACCGTGACCAGGTGTATGTACACTGTGCTCCATCTAACGTGACCAGGTGTATGTACAGTGTGCTCCATCTACCGTTACCAGGTGTATGTACACTGTGCTCCATCTACCGTTACCAGGTTTATGTACACTGTGCCCTATCTACTGTGACTAGGTGTATGCACAATGTGCTCCACCTACTGTGACCAGGCGTATGTACACTGTGCTCCATCTACCGTGACCAGGTGTATGTACACTCTGCTCCATCTACCGTGACCAGGTGTATGTACACTCTGCTCCATCTACTGTGACCAGGTGTATGTACACTGTGCTCCATCTACGGTGACCAGGTGTATGTACACTGTGCTCCGTCTACCGTGACCAGGTGTATGCACACTGTGCTCAATCTACCGTGACCAGGTGTATGTACACTGCGATCCATGAATAATGAATAGTAATGTGTTCGCTGCACTCCGTCTACCATGAGCAGCTGTTAATATGTCATGGTCCGTCTAACTCACTGATACTCGCACACACACACACGCACGCACACACACACACACACACACACACACACAGAAACATACACACACAGACACACACACATGCACACACAGAAACATACACACAAAGACACACATAAAAACACTCTGCATACACACACTGCGCTCTTTCTCTCACAAACAAACATACATAAAGTGCATGCACACACACACACAGACACACACACACACACACACACACACACACACACACACACACACAGTGAATACACTTACTGCACACACAGGGGGATGCACAGTTGCACACACAGGCACAGTCTGAAGCACGCGAATAGAAATAAGGAATTGAATATCCCTGTCCTGGGGATTGTGCGCTTTGCCCGGGTCTTCTGAAAACTATTTTGTTTTACTGTTGCCTTAACGGAGGTGTAACTGGAAGCCAGATTAATTCGGAGATTTAGGGATTATTATATTAGTGTTTTGTAGCCTAATGTATTATCTTAAAATATTTTATTCCGTAAATGAATGGTTAATTTAGCTCTGTAAAAAAATCTCTAAGTCTCGGTGTCTTATTATTACTGATTTTAAGGCACGCACCTCGAAATAAAAATATAAATTGCAAATGAGTTGTGGCAGCTGTTTGAAGTTTCCCTCTGGGGTTTGAGCAGCTCGACATTTACCATAGACTGCACCATGACACGTAGACACACACACACACAGAAAGGCACATCGGCGTGCACGCGCACACACAGAAACACATACACACACTGCATACAAACAATGCGCACACATACACAGACACACACACACAGAAACACACACACACACACTGCATACAAACAATACACACAGGCACAGGCACACACAAACACACGCACACACAAACACACGCACACAAACACACACGCACACACACACGCTAGGTCGAGATTCTCCCAGATGAGGAGACATCCTCTCCACATCCACCCTGTCAAGACACCTTAGGCTGTTGCATGTTTCAATCAAATAAGTATTCAAATAGTCATAATCACACCCAAACACAATAGTAGAAGAAAAGGAACTATACACTCGTGTGCAACTGGTATTTAATTACTAAATTGGGATTGATAAGCAAGAGGAATAAAGTTGCAGTTTTATGCTTTATTGGACATGATAACTGATCCACAGGGTCTACACTTAGATCTTCCTTGTTAAAGTGAGCTTGGCAGCCAACACTCCGAGGGATAAAGTGACTGCGAATTGTGAATTGGACATTATGATCATTACACAGAATATAAACTTGCAACTCATTGTTATAGGGGGCTTGTAAACACCACGTGGGGTGAAAACTGCAGGCAGTTCTGACTTGGAGCTTATATGCCAGTAACATTGGAAGCGCTGTGGACTGTGAGGAGGACTGTCCCCAATTTCAAAAGGACATCGGGCAAGTTGGTGCAATGTGCGGTCAGTGGGCGGGTGAAGTACAACGCAGAGACATGTGAAGTGAATCAATTTGGTATAATCCTATAAAATAGAGGTTGCAACTGTAAAGGGGGTGCAGGAGCAGAAGGACCTGGGGGTACATGTGCCAGAGTCATTGAAGGTGGCAGGGCAGGTTGAGAGTGCGCCCAGTGAAGCTTACCTGGGTTTCATTAATATGTGCATGGAGTACTAGAACATGGGTTGTGGGTGAACTTGGAAAGACAGTAGCTCTTTTCCGATCTTTATTCTTTCATTGGATGTGGACATTGCTGGCTAGGGCTGCAGTTATTTCCCATTCCTATTTGCCCCTTGAGAAGGTGGTGGTGAGCTGTCTTCTTGAACCGCTGCCGTCCCTTTGGTGTAGGTACACCCACAGTGCTGTAAGGGAGGGAGTTCCAGGATTGTGACCTAGCGACTGTGAAGGAAGGGCCAATATATTTCCAAGTGAGGATGGTGAGTGGCTCGGAGGGGAACTTCCACGTGGTGGTGTTCCCCATGTGTCTGCTGCCCTTGTCCTTCTACGTTGTAAAGGTTGTGGGTTTGGAAGGTGCTGTCGAAGGAGGCTTGGTGAGTTTGTGCAGTGCATCTTGTAGATGGTACACACACTGCTGCTACTGTGCGTTGGTGGTGGAGGGAATGAGTGTTTGTGGATGGGATGCCAATCAAGCGGTCCTGGCTGGCTTTGAACTTCTTGAGTGTTGTTGGAGCTGCACTCATCCAGGCAAGTGGAGAGTATTCCGTAAGAAACTGTTCACCAGTGAAAGGTCCAGAAACCGGTGGGTACAGATTGGGTGTAAGTAGCAAAAGAGGCAAAAGCGATGTGAGGAGAAATGTTTTCACACAGCGAGTGGTTAAGGAATGGAAATCACTGCCTGAAAGTGTGTTAGAGGCAGGTCCTATTGAAGCATTTAAGTGGGAATTAGACTGTTATCTGCTGGGTTACAAAGAGGAGGTGCGACAATGTCAACAACTGAACTGCTCATCGGGAAGCCGGTGCATATGCGATGGCCCGAATGGCATCATTATGGACCTTGAAATCACCATGGATCATGACCGCAAATTACTTATGGACATATTGAGCTTTTACGTAAGGAATGTGCTTTTTCAAAAAGGACCTATAAGCAAAAGTTGTCCAAGACTGTAAATCCCTCATTCCTGGGAAATTCCTATGTGGATTACACTTGGGCAACTATCCAGAGAATAGAGTGTCGCACCAACCAACAAAATGTCAAAGCCTACATCAGACAGAGGCACTTCAAAGGAGGAGATGAAAAGCAAATAAACTATCGATTACCATCCCAGCAGCAACCATTTCCTTTGAGTTTTCTCCCAGGCTGCGGAAAAGATTTGAGTTAAAAAAAGCAGTTTCTGGGCAAATCCCATTTTTTCCCTTCCAGGAATACACAAGAAAAGGGATTAAAAAGCCAACTGCTACCCTGGTCGCTGTGTGCTAGTTTTGATGTTCCTGGCCTGGTGTGGGAGGATGTGCTGTGAAGGTCACAGCTGAAGAACATCAACCAGGCATCCCTGCACTTGCGGGTAAAGAAGTCCTTTCTCTCTGTTCGCAGGGACCAAGTCACAATCAGCAAAGCCACAGCGGAAACGGGGAGCAGGACAACCCCTTAAAGCCAACCTGCAGGACTGAGAATCCCCAAACCCATTGCATAACTGGCAAAGTCAACTCTACCAGAATCACCCAACCTAACGGCCGCAACGCTTCACCTCACGGACAAGGCAAAGGCTCATTCATATATATTAATTAATTTTTACTTTTGGACTCAAGACTCATTTCCAATCCGTGTGTGTGTGTGTGTGTGTGTCTGTTGCATTGATATTATTTTTTCACTCCTTATATTAATTAATATGCTCACTCATTCTTTAACTCAAGAGACCCTGGTTAAATTGGCTCCTTTGAAAACACAAATACATTTGAACTGGGAAAGGTACCAAGAGGGAAGGGGACCTTTTTAAGGAGCAACCGAGAGTGTTGATTAAGGAATGGGATCCAGTTGGTCCCTCGACACCCAGGAACAGAACAACTTGGGCTCCCTCCTCTGGGATTACAAGAAGTTGGGGCAACCTCGCCTGTGGACTGGTCGTAACAGCTCAAATAATTCTGTGATTCTGCTATTTTATTTGGTGCTGGCTCTTCCCTGGGTCCCTCTTCTCTCACCCTCTAAACATCAGGGAAATATAGTTGCCCGACCCTAATTCCTCAGCGTGTCTCTGCTTTAAGAGGCGTTGCTCCGGGCTCCCGTCAGGAGCGGGCGAAATGACGTCATGACGCTGGGTGGTGACCCTGTGGGAATTCCACTCCAGGGCTGCAATCACGATTGGATCACAAGCCTCAAGGGCACCCTCGAATTGGCTTGCGGGACTGTCAATCACACTGTGTCTTTGGTGGGGAAGGGGGGTGCAAGGGCTAGGACGGCCCTCTGATTGGATGGCAAAACAAAAAGAGGATTACCTGGAAAAACTCAGCAGGTCTGGCAGCATCGGCGGAGAAGAAAAGTGTTGACGTTTCGAGTCCTCATGACCCTTCAACAGAACTGAGCAATATTAGGAGAGGTGTGAAATATAAGCTGATTTAAGGTGGGGGGGAGGGGGTAGAGAAGTTGGGGGGGCGGTTGTTGTTGGAACAAGCAAGCAGTGATAGGAGCAGAAAATCAAATGATGTCACAGACAAAGGAACAAAGAGGTGTTAAAGGTGGTGATATTATCTAAGAGAATGTGCTAATTAAGAATGGATAGCAGGACACGCAAGGTACAGCTCTAGTGGGGATGGGGTGGAAAGACTGACAGGGCATTACAGGTATAGATTTAAAATAATGGGAGAAGGTGGGAAAAGAAAAATCTATATAAATTATTGGGAAAAACAAAAGGGAGGGGGAAGAAATGGAAAGTGGGTGGGGATGGAGGAGGGAGTTCAAGATCTAAAGTTGTTGAACTCAATGTTCAGTCCGGAAGGCTGTAAAGTGCCTAGTCGGAAGAGAAGGTGCTGTTCCTCCAGTTTGCGTTGGAATGCAATGAAACTGAGGGCACGCGCAGCTTTGAAAAAGGGTGCGGCGCTGCTGCTGGAGGGAGAGGTCGAGCGTGTTCAGACGGCGGCGCATGGCACTGAGTGTGGATCTCAGAATGCGACGGGAACAGCAGTCCGAGAAACGTTTTATGTCCCGGAGATACCTGTAATCCTGGGCGGGTTGGAAACAAGAGAGATGGGATTTCAGTTGAAATCCACGTGGGGTGAGTTGGAGACGGAGACAGTCACTGAGAAAGGAGATATGGCTGTGAAAGCGAGTTTTATTAAACACCTTGTCAAACACCAGGAGAGAATTGGAAAGCAATGAAGGTGAACAAGGCAGAAGAGAGATACGGAAATCCTGTCGGAGAGCAGAGCAGCACTTCTTCAAGGTAGGCATTTCTTGAAGAGAGGTGGCAGTTAATTAAACACAGAGTAAAAAACATCTTAATGGATGAGGCAGCTATCATTCAGGCACCAGTCGTCTCCAATTGGACAGGCTAGGTGCAGCTGGCACATTCTATTGGTCGGGCCAGCTCTCAGTCACATCTCACCCCCCCACTCTGATTGGCCTGTAGGCCGCGCAGGATGCGGGGATCAGATTGGCCTGCCTGATTGGTTGGGGCCAATTTTCACTCCCGGAAGGATCTCGTTGATTGCCTGAGGCGGCTGTCACTTAGCGGTTACAGGCTTCTCTTTGGTGGAAGCAGAGGTCAGTCACAGCGCGAGCTGTCTGATTGCCTGAGGCGGCTGCCAAACGCCGTACGGAGCTCACTGATTGCCTGAGGCGGCTGCCAATCGCCGGCTGGAGCTCCCTGATTGGCTGAAGGCGGCTGCCAATCCGCGGCTTGAACTCCCTGATTGGCTGAAGGCAGAATCGGAAATGGCGGGAGGTTTACATCCAGCCCTACAGACGTCAGCTCCTCCCCCATGGTTCACTGACTCTGCCCTGGAACTATTGGGAGTTTGGGGATAAATATTCCATTCATGGGCAGGAAACCCTGGGAGCCGCTACTGGGCTGTTCTCAGATGTTTTCCTTCTTCATTAATTGAACAATCGGTGTAAGTGGATATTTCACCACCTTCTTGACCTGCTCTCTGAACTTGGACTGAGTCACCCCATAAATAAATGTGTTTGTGCAGCAACTGAGATTACTCAGCACAAATCCGACTTGTGCAAATATATATTCAGGATCGGTGTAATCATTGGGATCTTTTCCTGTGATGGTGTAATATAAGAAATCTATAACTAACACCGACCACAGGAGAATGAAGCTGCCAGAGATGGTGAAGAGTAAAATCACAGATTTTACCTGCTCTCCATCTCTGTGTCACTGCGATTCTCTCCCTAGCTCTGACCCCTCAGCCCCATACGTAACCGACTGGCCACTAAAATGTGTCTGACTGTCAGAGCGTTGAGCGACATGATTAAAGCGAACGGGAGCGGTGGGGTTAAAACCGTACCAAACCAGTCAAATCCCACCCATCCGGGATCAGTGTAATATCTTGGCTTTGGGTAACAGAACCAGGGTACATTGTTGGTTATCTCTCCAGGTTCCTGTGTAAAGTAGTGTGGGGTGTTTTTTAAACAGAGCAGAACGCCGGTTGTTGCTAGTACCACAGCTGCAGTTTTCTTGGTGCAATATGTTGTTTTCAGCTTCTGGCAACAAATGGCCATAAATCGGTCAAAGGAGAAAGTGACGGTGAACCAGACAGAACAGTCTGTGGCTGCATGAAGCAGGGCAGTGTTAACACGACACACAGGGGTGATGTTCAGTAAACAGCATCGGAAATAATAATAACTGAGCCTCCAGAGTATGACCTTAGTGATAATGACCAGAAGATCTGCCGTTGCCATGGCCACCAGGTAGCGAGTGGTGCAGGTGGAGAGGCCACACTTTCCCCGGGACAGGTTCACAATCGCCAGTAAATTAACTGTAAGAGAGAGAAGGGAAAAGAGGCTGGAAATGAAATGATTAAGCATTTCTTTTGTCTGTCACGGAGACTATGGGATGGATTGAAGCATTGGAGAACCCACCCATATTTCTTCATGTAAATCTAACATCATAACCCTCTATTCCTTTCTCCGTCACATCCTTGCCGTGTTTCCTTTAGAGGGATCTAAACTATTCGCATCAAATACTCCGTGTGTTAGCAACTCGCACTTTCTTACCACTCTTTGTGTGAAGCAGATCCCTCTGAGCTCCCTAAGGGTTCCCTGGTAACTATCTGAAAAAGATGACCTCTGGTAAGGCCCCTTCCCACAAGAAATATTCTCTCTGTATCCACTCTATCGAAACCTTTCATCATTTTACATTTCAAATTACCTCACCCCTCAGGCTTCTTAACCCAAGAGAAAAAGGCACAGTCTGTCAATTCGCTCCTGATATTTATACCCAGGCATATCTGATATGATCGATGTAAATCATCTCTCAACCCTCTCCGGTGCCTGTATATATTTTTTAGATATAATATCCGAACAGAACTGTATCCACTGCTCAAAATGTGGTTTAACCAAGGTTCGATACAGGTTTAGCATATCTGCTCAACTTTTCAATTCATTCCCTCCGAAATAAATTCATGTGTATAGTCCTGCTAATCTGCCTCACAATATTTAGTGATTCGTCTATTTGTATTGCAAGACCCCTTTCTCACTCTCCCACAAATAACTGTGCACATCTCAAGTAATAAGTGACCTCAATGTTTTCCCCACCAAAATGTACCACTTCATATTAAGCTGTGTTGAACCTAATTTGTTAAGTGATCCCCTCCGCTTAGTGACCTACACTCAGTACCATTCTACACTGATAGATACTCCCGCTAATACACAGTGACTGGGGTCAGGTATTTCCCTCCGATAGTGACCCATCCTCAGTACAATTCTACATCGATAGCTTCTCCCTGTAATACACGGTGACTGGTGTCACCCAAACCCACACAGATTACCGTTCTACACGGGTAGATACTCCCAATAATACTCTTTCTGTGAGTTGCCTGAACTGATTCTAGAGCTCCTGATATTCCACTGGAGAACATAAGGTGATATTTCACTGAGTGTGAGAGTTATTGGTAGCGCCTGATTTTCAGTTGAAGCAATGGAAAGAATCGATAGAGATAATCCAGGTTATTTGACTGTAGAAGATGCTACCACTGATCGGGTGTCGAGTTAACTCCACCACTAGGTTAACATGTAACGTTATGAGTATCAGAATAAAATCACGGACCAACTCACATCCACTTACCCGGTACACCCATGATTGCCAGGATCAGGTAAAATATTTTCTTGAAACTGTTAAATATTTCAAGCATATTCTCTGTGAAGTGATGTGTTCCTTCGTGCAGCCGGCAATCCCTCTGTATTGAACTGTGGGGCGATACATTCCCAAAGCCTTTAATTTATACCCTGTGAGAGTGCATCGGGGAATTTGAAGTTGCACCTTTATTTAAACTTGCACAAGCAGACCACGAAAGTGACTTAATTCCCAGTTGTGTTAGCATGTATTTAGCACAGAGACTCTATTGGACGATTCTGATCGCATCAATTAGCTAACAATAAAACATGGAATTTATTATTGATGCAGAACTGATCTGCTCACTGGAAAAAAAAACACATTTTGAAAACAATATTCAGAAATCGAATGGTAGACCCTCTCTGTCTCTGTCCCTCTCCCTCTCTCTCTCTCACACACACAATCTGTCCCTCTCCCTCTCCCTCTCTCTCTCACAAACACTCTGTCCCTCTCCCTCTCTCTCTCTCTCTCACATACAGAATTTGTCTCTCTCTCTCACTCGCAGGGATGTGACTGCCCTCATTAATTGTAGTTCTACATTCAAAGTGTAGAATGTGTCAGTGAGGGTAACAGATTTACACAATCTAAATTTTTGCTCTACAATTGAACATTTCGAATGAGGTCTCTAAAGGAATAGGTTAAACTTGTGTAAAAAAAAGAGGTGCTGGTAAATCTCAGTTGGGATAAATCAACTATTTCCCATCTCGCTGGCTGATAGTACTGGGACTCTACACGGAGCTGTGCAAAGACCAAAGTGATTAACAATATACATCAGAGACTCAGATGAAGGGTTCGAATGTAACGTATCCAGGATTATCAGCTTCCCGGCCTTTTGGCTAGGATCAAGTGTAGTGGTGAAGCGATGGCTGTAACCAGTCCAGCCCCATGGCATGGGGGACCTAAAACCGTCCGGGTGAGGGTGAAGGACAGTGAAGGAGGGGAACCCATGGATCGGACCTTCTTCATCAAGCGGGTCCTGTTGAAGGGCGTGTGGATGTGAAGCGGAGGAGATTTACTCCCTGCAGGACCCTGGATGTTTCGAGGTGACTTTCAAGCGAGTGGCAGCTGGCGTCCAGTTCCTGAAGGTGTTCGAGGAGAAGAGAGACCGGCCAGAGATGAAGATCCTGACGGTGGAGTCGGTCTTTGCTCTGCCATTGTAACGGGACTGGGTGGTGACGGTGCATCTCTACAACCCCCACATCCCTGTCGTTGACGGGTTCACCTTCCTCACCGGGTACGTCGACAAGGTTGGGAGCTGCCCCAAGGTTAGAGACGCCTTCGGGATTTGGACATGCAAACGCCAGGTTAAGGTCACGCTCAAGACCGATGGTAAGGGAGTCATCTTCCACCCTCCTTCCAGCTTCGCTATCGGGGGAAGCCGTGGCTACCTTGTCTACGCTGGGCAGCCCCAAACTTTGTCGCTCATGCGGCAAGTCTGGTCATGTAGCGGCCAACTGCAGCGCTGCCCTCTGCAAGAGCTGCAATCAAGGAGGGCACCAGACAAAGGACTACAAACTGACTAAGTGCTGCAACCTGTGTGGCGAGGCAGGTCACCTCTACAGGACCTGCCCCAAACGCTGCCTCACTTATGCACAGGCAGCCAAAGCCAACGAGGGGGAAGCAGAGGAAATGCTTCATGTCACTCCTACCAAGGACACTTGCAACACCCCAACCACCAAGGCCCCCAGTGAGAACAACGGGACAAAGGAGGACACAGAGAGAGAGACGAGGTGGAGGAAAAGATTGAGGCAGCAGACAGCAAATCAACAGCACTGCCCCCTGAACCTCCCACTCCTCAGGAGAGCGAATCAATGGAGGAGGAGGAAGCAGCGTAATATCAGCAGGGGGTGGGGCAGCTGGTGAAGAGAGCCAATAGGAAGAAGGGGCTAAGAAGGGACCGAATCACTCCCCCAGACAAGTGGCAAGAGGCATTTCCCCATCCAACACGGAGAACAAGGGCAGCTGCTCTTTGGAAGAAGAAGGGCCAGGGCGGCACCTACAGAAGAAGCGGCAAAGCTCTAGGGAGTTGGAGGACGAGACACCCGAGCTCCAGAACATTGGAGACAATGAGGAGACCAGCGCCCCCCCCAACTTCGCCCACAACCCGAAGAGGCCAGCGCACCCCAGCCCCAGGAATCTGGCAGCTGTGAGGCGCTCAGCGCACCCCCAGCTCTGGGAAGCCGGGAGCAGCAACGCCCCAGAGGGGGAGAGGAATGGAGAAGCTTCTCCAACAGAGGACATTTCAAATCCCGCTCTCTGCAACAACCCCCAGATGCCACCTGAGCGGAACATTGCCAATGGGGAGGACAGTTTCCTCAGCCCATCCAAAGCGAGGCAATTTGTGAACACTATGGATATGAAGGAGCAGACCAAAAGTCTGGGACTCTCAGAGACAACAGGTTTGGTAAGAGGCTAAATGCTTTAAAATGGGTGTAAAGATTGTATCCATAAATGTGCGCAGCATCAAATCGACTACGCGATGTGTTGCGACCTTGGACTACCTTGCCAAGGTCAAAGCTGACCTGTTGTTTCTGCAGGAGTGTGCGATACCGCACCTCAGCTCCTACAGGCAATGGTCACCATGGAGGGTCCCATGGGCCATCGATCTGCTCGGTGGGAAACGACTCTCGTTCCTCTGGCCTGGGTATTCTGCTGCGGGGAGGCAACTTCACAGTCTCCGAGGTTAAGGAGGTGGTGGGCGGGCGCCTCCTCGTAGCAGACGTAATGTAGAAGAATGCTCCACTCCGGTTAATTAATGTCCACCCCCCGGCACAAGGGGCCGAGCGTCTGGAGGTTTTCAGCAGCTCCCACTGCTGCTGGCGACCTCCAGGCCGGTCATTCTGGACAGTGACTTCAACTGCATCATCGATGCGGCTGGACGATCTGGCAGGGCCGACAGCAGATTGGACGCTACGTCCAGATCCCTGATGGAAACAGTTAAGGATGCCAAGCTGCACGACGTCTTCAGCAACCCTGCAGATGGAGCGCAGCGTAGAGACACCTGGTCGCGGCCAGACGGGTCCATCCATTCCAGGATTGACTTCCTGTTTGTGTCCCGTGCGTTTGCAGTCAGATCCACCGACGTCAAGCCGGTGTTCTTCTCAGACCACTGCCTCCTACTGGCTGACTGTCACTTAGCGGAAGACCAGAGGGAGGGCAGGGGGGCATGGAAGCTAAACGTGCAACTGCTGACCCCAGAGAACATTGAGGAGCTCAAGAAGGATTACAAAGGTTGGAGAACCGTGAAACCCCTCTTTGAGTCCCTGACACACTGGTGGGAAGCGATCAAGGGAAACATCAAGAGGTTTTTCATCCTCAAAGGCACCCAGAAAGCTAGAAAGGAACAGAGGGAAATGTCCCCACTCTAGAAAAAACATGCAGAACCTGCTGCGGCTGCAGTGGATGAGGGTCTATGTCATGGAGGAACTCCAAGAGGTGAAGAGCCAGCAATCCTCGCTCTTTGCCTCGGAGGCCTCCAAGATCATCTTCCGGTCCAGAGTCCGCTCTGTGGAGCAGGATGAGACGTGCTCACGTTTCTTCTTCCAAACGGTATACAGAGAGTGCTCTATGATCAGCAGCCTGAAGGAAGAAGATGGCTCAGTAAAGTCATCGCAGTCCAACATTTTGAGGATCAGCAAATCCTTTGATGCCAGATTGTATGACGTGATGCCCACAGGCAGCACGGCCTCCCATTCCTGCCAGTCCTCTATCACGGAGAGGTCTTAGACGACAGTACACGGGAGAGCCTGGACAAACTGCTAACTCCTTACGAACTGACTAAGGCCCTTGAGTCCTTCGAGAAGAGTAAAACTCCCGGAAGCAACGGCTTGCCGGCGGAGTTGTATTCGGCTCTGTGGGACTGGATGGGCCCAGACATGCTAGAAGTGTACGAGAGTATGCTTCTGGCCGGCAGCATGTCAGAATCCATGAGGAAAGGCATTATCAACCTCATCTACAAGCACAAGGGGGAAATGGAGAAAATTAGAAATTGGCGACCCATTTAACTGTTGAATGTGGACAATAAAATTCTGTCCAAGGTCATCGCCAATCGTTCAAGTCCGCTCTGGAATTGGTGATCCAGCCTGACCAGACCTGCACTGTGCCGGGCAGGAAGATCTCTGACAGCCTCGCGCTGCTCAGGGATACGATTGCCTATGTACAGGACAGGGTTGTGGATACCTGCCTCATCAGCCTGGATCAGGAGAAGGCCTTTGACAGAATATCGCTCACCTACATGGTGGATGTGCTCTCCAAAATGGGGTTTGGGGAGAGAATTCGCAATTGGATCCAACAGCTCTACACTAACATCAGTAGCGCAGTCTCAATCAATGGGTGGGAATCAGATAGCTTTCCAATTAAATCTGGAGTCAGGCAGGGCTGCCCTCTCTCCCATGTCCTGTTTGTGTGTTGCATCGAACGCTTTGCTGAGTCCATCAGGAAGGATCCGGGCATAAGAGGAGTGACGATCCCAGGCAGTGGAGGCACTCAGGTCAAAGCATCCCTGTACATGGACGATGTCGCCGTCTTCTGTTCAGATCCACTGTCGGTGCGCAGACTGATCCACATCTGCGACCAGTTCAAACTGGCCTCGGGAGCCAAGGTAAATCGTGGGAAGAGCGAGACCATGTTCTTTGGGAACTGGGCTGACCGATCCTTTGTCCCCTTCACCGTCAGGGCTGATGGCCTGAAGGTGCTGGGGATATGGTTCGGAGGGACCGGGACTTGTGTTAGAAACTGGAAGGAGCGAGTGCCTATGGTGAAAAGGAAACTGGGCATGTGGGAGCGACGCTCACTCTCCATTGCGGGTAAGAACCTGGTCATCAGGTGTGAGGCACTCTCGCTGTTGCTGTACGTGGTGCAGGTCTGGTGCATTCTACACTCATGCGCGATGGAGGTCACCGGAACCATCTTCCGCTTTATCTGGAGTTCGAAAATGGATCGTGTCCGCAGGGACACGATGTACAAGCCTCTAGATAAAGGGGGAAAAATAGTGACCAACATCGCCCTCATACTGTTGGCCAACTTTGTGTGCGGCTGCATTAAGCTGTGCGTAGACCCTCGGTACGCAAACACCAAGTGTCACTACGTGCTGAGGTTCTACCTGTCCCCAGTGTTGTGAAGGATGGGATTGGCCACGCTGGCGCGGAACGCTCCAAGTTGTTGGACCGTGCCAGACCACCTGTCCCTCGTGGAAAAATCTATGCAGAGAAACACCTTTGACCACAAGTCCATCAGGCAGTGGTCAGCACGTAACGTCTTAGAGGCCCTGGGGGAAAAGGAGAGGGTGGATCCTGTGGGATGGTTCCCCCAGCAGACTGTCAAAGTCATTCGGCAAAATGCCTCATGGCCAGAACTTTCCAAAAAGCGCCAAGACGTAGCTTGGCTGGTGGTGAGAAAGTCCCTCCCAGTCAGATCCTTCCAACACGCCAGGAGTCTCATCCCCTCTGCATGTTGCCCTCGAGGTGGCTGTGGTGGGGAAGAGACCGTTGTTCACCTCCTTGTGGATTGGGCCTTTGCAAAGTAGGTCCGGACAGAGACGCAATGGTTTCTGTCGAGGTTAATCCCGAGCAGTTCTGTGACACAGGACTCTGTGCTCTACGGGCTGTTCCCAGGGACACACACCGAGACAAACATCAACTGCAGCTGGAGGATCATCAACTCGGTGAAAGACGCTCTTTGGTCTGCCCAAAACTTGTTGGTCTTCCAGGGCAAAGACTTGTCCCCGAGCGACTGTTGCAGACTGGCACATTCCAAGGTCCAGGACTACGTGCTGAGGGACGCACTAAAGCTTGGGGCAGCTGCTGCAAAGGCGCAAAGGGGAAAAGATGCTGTCTAAGACCTTTCTGCCCACAGAGCCCGAGGGGCTAGGAACTGTTGAGAGCCCCTAGGGCTGCACAGCTCACAATGAATGTCTGCATTGAATACTAATTGTATTATAATTGTATTGAAGCACCTCAGAGTGCAACATGATGTATGTTGATAACTCCAATCCCATTGTCTGATTGTCTGCATTGACCAGATTGAAATGACTGTAATATTCATTGATTGTATTGATGCACCTAGTGATCCATGTGTAAATGTCGAGTCTGATTGTACTTTTGTGAGGGTGGTTTTGAAATGGTTTGGAATGTTCTTCCAGATATTTAATGAATAAAGTATATTTTTCCAAAAAAAAGTCTCCAGTATTATCAGCTTTCCAGCGTTATGGGCTGACTGTGAGCTGTGACGAGGACACACAATGGCATATGGAGACGTGAATTCAGTGGCTAAATAAGGGGGAGATGGAATAGAACATCGAGCATTGGGAGGTTGTTCACTTTGATGTGAAGAATGGATTAAAATCAGGATACATTTAGTTCAGAGGGAATTGTGCATCCTCGTACACAAAGCACAGAAAGTTAACTTGCCGATGCAGCCAGCAATTAGGAAGGCTAATGGTCTGTTGGCCTTTGTAACACGGAGTATGAAACACGATTAGGAAAATCTCACTTATATTGTCAACGACTCTGATGTGATCAGACCTGGAAAACTGGGCACTGTATATTGAATGTGGAACTTAATTGAAAACTGTTTCATGCTATTGAGTATCCATGTCATGTAAATATATTACATGTAGAAACCCGCCACAGGCCGGTGTAAATGTCCATATTCCACAAAGACGCCACTGTCTTCATCGCTGCATTCCAACACGCCGTCCCCAAATTCAAATTTATCATCCCGCCTAAAGATTCACCGTCACCACACTTTTCCCCCTCCTGTGGACTCTATATTTCTCACACACACACACGCACACACACACCCGCACACACATACACACTCTCTCATACACACACTCTCTCACACACACACTTGCACACACACACACCCGCACACGCACACACACTCACTCTCTCACACACACACACAGACACACTCGCACACGCACACAA